>NC_091124.1:175515450-175815450 GCF_040183065.1 Periplaneta americana
ATGTTCTGAAGAAAATTCTCCACTAAATAATCCAAGTACATGTTGAACAGGTAGGTGATGAAGGGCATCTTTGTTGTATTCCTCTCCCTATTCGACTTCCTTGTGACATTTCTTCTCCTATTCTGACTTTGACTAGTTGTTGACCATAAAGATTACTGAATAGCTTCCTCTCTTTTCATCCACACCAACTGCTTTGAGAATCTCCGTAAGTTTATTCCAATGCGCTCTGTCAAAAGCATTTTTAATGTTCTTATGTATATATAATTTTGTTAGTGGTTGTTTAGACTAAAATAATACCAGCCACTGAGTGGCTCAGTCGGTTAAGGCGCTTGCCTGCCGGTCTGAAGTTGCGTTCGGGAGAGGGTTCGATCCCCGCTTGGGCTGATTACCTGGGTGGGTTTTTTCCGAGGTTTCCCCCAACCGTAATGTGAATGCAAGGTAATCCATGACGAATCCTCGGCCTCATCTCGCTATCACCAATCTCATCGACGCTAAATAACCTAGTAGTTGATACAGCGTCGTTAAATAACCAGCTAAAATAAATAAATAAAAAAATAATGCCGAAAGTAAAGTCGAATATAGGCCTACGAGAGCGTTTGCAGTAATATGTTAAAAAATTTAAAATAGATTTTATCACCAACGGGGAAAGTATTATTTTGCGAGAGATGTGGAAAATCTATAAGTGCAGATCAACGATCACAGATAACACACTTGTCAAGCAATAAGTAGATGCAGATATAGCTGCTGTTTCACATGATTCATCCAGACAAATTCTAACAGCAGGGTAACTTCATCCTCATTTTACAACGCTTAAAAAAGTCTACATATTCTTCAGATTTATGTAAGGCATTTGTTTCAGCTTACATTCCACTGTATGAAGTTAATAACCTAGAGTTGAGGAAGTTTCTTATAAGAACATAGATTCCCCATAAAGAATCGAAACTAAGAAAATATTACCTTTCAGTATGCTACAAACAAATGTGAATACATATTATAGTCCCGACGCTGTTATTCCCGGCGTGACTCCTCCTCTTTACTTACGTCTTAGGAAGTGAAGGCTCTATAAAGTCTAGGTAGGTAGTATCGTTCGCCATTTTGTTCTTTCGTTGCTGAGCTACCATACGAGGAATCTATTTGCCACACCGTTAAACATTATCATGTCGTAGCTCCTATGGTAATAAATCAAACGCACTGTAATTCAGCACATAATTGAGCGACAAACAACGTCATAGTGTGCTTTCTACGAACGCCAACGAAAGAGCCAAAATGGCGGGCGATTATATTAAGTATTTATTTTTTTAAATTTTATTGGGTTATTTTACGACGCTGTATCAGCATCTAGGTTATTTAGCGTCTGAATGATATGAAGGTGATAATGCCGGTGAAATGAGTCCGGGGTCCAGCACCTAAAGTTACCTAGCATTTGCTCGTATTGGGTTGAGGGAAAACCCCAGAAAAAAACCTCAACCAGGTAACTTGCCCCGACCAGGAATCGAACCCGGGCCACCTGGTTTCGCAGCCAGACGCGTGACCGTTACTCCACAGGTGTGGACTTAAGTAGTTATCCAGCCTTAGGAAATGCTTAACATCTTCAACAGCGAATCACAAGACGCACGCGTTTAAATGTAGCCGACCTGCAACGTGATTGGCTGCCGGAAATTAGAGCGACGGGATTTTAGGTCTGTATGTGAAAATGAAAATACGAGGGTGCTCCAAAAAGTAATGTAACAAGAACTCTCATGGACAAACTTTACTTCACAGCAGATATACTGATTCACAATAGTAGGGAACTGGTACGCATTAATGTTAAATATAGTCAAATTGCTTGTCCAAACACTTGTTCCAATGGTAGACTAAGGCATCGATGCCGGCATAGAAGAAATCTGCGTCAAGTCCCTGAAGCCACGTCATGACGGCTTGCTGAACGGTCTCGGTGTTGAATTACTTACCACCCAGGTGCTTCTTCAATGGTCCGAAGAGATTGCAATCACTGAATTCCAGGTCAAGGCTGTAGGGTGGATGGTCCAATACCTCCCACCGAAAGCACCGTTTCATGCCGTACACCTCAATAAGCTGACTATGAATTTCTGCAGGTGATGTGCCCTTGAGACGCAACAACCGGTTCGCACTATGCAATTCTACGTTTGTCCATGTTTCCTTACAATTGATGTTCCGAGCATGGATAAATATATAATAGGATGCGAAACTTAATGGGTTTCCCTTAACACATACTAGAGGCGCTGTTGTAGAAATTGATCTTGCTGCCATCTATTTCTGGGAGGGGCATTATTACATCTAGCAGCGCACTAAGTAGCGAAAAGAGTAATTACTCCATGCATTTAGTAGCGCACCTGGTGACGAAAATGTTAAACTGTGCAGAAAATATTCCCTCTCACTCTCATCGATATTCAAAACTAACCCAGTTTAAAATAAAATATTTACGTTTTTATTCCTCACAGCATATTCTACTGAAAATTCTTACCGGAGCCAACAGGAAGATAAAAGAGACGATGTGTTTTACACTACCCGATTAAAATATAACCAGACAGAGACAAAAAATAAAGCAAAAGGTTAGATAATTGGGATTGTATTCTTTGGGTATGGAAAAGTCTGCAAGAACTACTTTAGATAGTTCAATTTATTATATTACTATTACTTTACAATACAGTCAACAACATTATTTTTACAAAGTCCATAAACATCACTGTTTAACATACACTGCTTATACACACACGTATCACTTTATGTTCACTTACTAGCAAGTTTCAGTCCGCCATCTTCATCTTCGACTCTCCCGTACAGCAATATCTCGAACGGATAAATAGAGAACTCTCGGTAATGTACCCAACACGTAGATATAATATTCACCATCTACGACGTTGGGCGCTGATCACCTTATTTCAAACCCCCAAATCCAGATAGTGCTGACCGCAGTTTCGCATCCTATTATATATTTATCCATGTTGCGAGGGTCTGGCGCAACATATGCGCCATCTAACGGCTGCATATTAAAGCTGTAGTCTATATCTGCGGTCCTGGCAGAAAATTCGAACAAAAGGGGAAATATGTCACCCGTGAGAGCTCATGTTACCTTACTTTTTGAAACACCCTCGTATCTAAATGAGCTTGATGGAACTACCGATTTAAGTGAGAGAAAAATGGAAATGTCATAGTAGGCATATTGAGGAATGACAAAAAAAAATGTCCGACTTGTCAGCAGCAAATCACAAGGCTTTGATAAGTTATTTACTGAACTTATGCGACTCTTGAGCCCAAATGATGTGAAATATGACAGTGAATTGCTTTCTTTAAGAGAGTGCTCGGCATACATGAAGTAAGTTGCAGAGAATCTATACTAATAATAAATCTGTAGCCGAAATTTTTCTGGTAATTTTCGATTTTCCAAAAATAATTGGTCCTAACATATATAATTAACCACCCTGAAACCGAAAATCGCTTTTTTGAAATTTTTGTTTGTATGTCTGTCTGTCTGTATGTTTGTTACCTTTTCACGCGATAATAGCTGAACGGATTTCGATGAAAATTGGAATATAAATTAAGTTCGTTCTAACTTAGATTATAGGCTATATGGCATTCAAAATACATTATTTAAAAGGAGGGTTATAAGGGTGCCTGAATTAAATAAATCGAAATATCTAGCTTATTATTGATTTTTATGAAAAATGTTACATAACAAAAATTTCTTCACAAATAATTTCCGATAAGTTTTATTCCATGAAAAATGTTGATAGGACTGATATTTAATGAGATAAATGAGTCTTAAAATTAAAATAACTGCCATCTAAGGCCGTGTAATGAAATAAACAAATGACTTCGTCTATAAGGGGCCTTGGTAAACAACATTCGAAAGCTATGAATCATAGCCTACAGAAAATGTTTCTGTGTTTGTATGAAGCAATATCGGAAGCTAAATTAACCGATTTGTATAATTAATTATTATTTCACCATTGGAAAGTGTAGTTTCTCTGTATGGACATAATGCTATAATGTTATTACAGTAACTTCTGAGTGAATCGAGGACAGGTAAGATTAAAATAGCTTCTTATGCACATAAAACGTGATAGGCTATTCTGTGTATTCGTTTCCTGTATTTCTTAAAATAATGTTTATTTCAGAGAATTAACGAACAACGAGAGTGTATCGATTTAGTATGCAGTAATAATATGTTAGCTTAGCATTTCATTATTTTATAATCCAAATTTTAACTATGCCCAATTGAATCGAGTTAAAATACATAAAATACATATGCATTAAATGCAATGCAAAAAATTTGGGTAATGAGCCAAGCAGATTATGTTGCCCTGTTGTAAAATAAAATTTGTTCCTCCTGAGATTCAAGAGCCCCCATAACAAATTGAAAACTTAATTTATCGGGGTACATCCGTTATCAACACACTTTCTATATAATATAATATAATATAATATAATATAATATAATATAATATAATATAATATAATATAATATAATATAATATAATATAATATAATATAATATAATATAATATAATATAATTTAAGTTATTTGAAGGGTTCAGAACCATAGTGGGCCAAGCGCCATTTACTGAATACGTAGAAAACAAGATTTAAAATTAAGTTATTACCATAATTCAATGGAAACATATAACAAGTAAAATAAAATATACACATTAATTGTAAATGATGTCAATGTTCATTGAACTATGGATGCATGTAATAAAAATTAAGAAACATGTTAAAGGAATTGTCATTGCACCAAATGAGTGCTCTCTGGACCAAAATGATTCCATTTTAATTATTTAAATATAATTTAAATTAAGTAACATATTAAATGATTTATCCTTCTATCAAACACGAATATTCCCTGGATCAAATGTCCTATTTTAATTATGTAATTACTTTATATTTATTTCTAACGGGTGCAGCGAAGCGTATGGGTACGACTAGTTAATAATAAATTTCTATTTAATATTGATAAGCGTATACATATGACCTTTTCTAGATTGAAAAATACAATTAAATTTTTATATAAAATAGAGGCAAAAGTTTTACGAGCAGAAAATGAACATAAAGATTTAGGTATATTATTTAGAAGTAATTTTACATTTCATAGTCATATTAATAATATTATAAGTTTGTCCTATGAAAGTTTAGGTTTTGTTATGAGAAATTATTGTAAATTTAAAGCCATAACTATAATAATTTTGTATAATTCCATAGTTCGATCTAAATTAGAGTATGCTGCTGTTATCTGGAACCCAGTTACTAACAAATATATTCTGTTAATAGAAAAAATTCAAAATACATTTCTGAAATGGTTATATTGTAGACTTTATAATGATTATCCTACCTTTGAGAGTAAGTTATGCTACAATGCTTCAACATTTCCATTTTACTAGTTTGCAAATTCGACGAAATTGTCAATCTTTAAACTTTCTTTATAAAATTATTAACAATAAGTTGGACTGTGTTGGTTTATTTTATTATATAACATTATATGCACCTAAGCTTAAAATGAAATTTCGAAATTTATTTTACACTAGCCGTACCCGTGCGCTCCGCTGCACCCGTTAGAAATAAATATAAAGTAATTACATAATTAAAATAGGACGTTTGATGCAGGGAACATTCGTGTTTGATAGAAGGATAAATCGTTCAATATGTTACTTTATTTAAAATGTATTTTAATAATTAAAATGCGATCATTTTGGTCCAGAGACACTCATTTGGTGCAATGACAATTCCTTTAACATGTTTCTTAATTTTTATTACATGCAACCATAGTTTAATGAATATTGACATTATTTAGATTTAATGTGTATATTTTATTTTACTTGTTATAGGTTTCCATTGAATTATAGTAATAACTTAATTTTAACCCTTGTTTTCTACGTATTCAGTAAATGGCGCTTGGCCCAGTATGGTTCTGAACCCTTCAAATAACTTAAATTATATTATATAATATTACATATTATATTATATTATATTATATTATATTATATTATATTATATTATATCAGAAGTTACTGTAATAACATTATAGCATTATGTCCACCTACAGGAACTACACTTTCCAATGGTGAAATAATAATTAATTATACAAATCGGTTAATTTAGCTTCCGATATTACTTCATACAAACACAGAAACATTCTCTGTAGGCTATCTTTCATAGCTTTCGATTGTTGCTGTCCAAGGCCCCTTATAGACAAAGTCATTTGTTTTTTAATTCATTACAGGGCCTTAGATGACAGTTATTTTAATTTTAAAACTCATTTATCTCATTAAATATCAGTACAATCAAAATTTTTCAAGGAATAAAACTTATCGCAAATTATTTTTAAAGAAACTTTTGTTACGTAACTTTTTTCACAAAAATCAATAATAAAGCGAGATATTTTGATTTATTTAATTCAGGCCGCCTTATAACCCCCCTTTTAAATAATGTATTTTGAATGCCATATAGCCTAAAATCTAAGTTACAACGAACTTAATTTATATTCCAATTTTTATCGAAATCCGTTCAGCCATTATCGCGTGAAAAGGTAACAAACATACAGACAGACAGACATACAAACAAAAATTTCAAAAAAGCGATTGTCGATTTCAGGGTGGTTAATTATATATGTTAGGACCAATTATTTTTGGAAAATCGAAAATTACCAGAAAAATTTCGGCTACAGATTTATTATTGGTATAGATTATAAATTTGTCCTATAAAAGTTTAGGTTTTGCTATGAGAAATTCTTGTAAATTTAAAGTCAAAACTATAATAATTTTGTATAATTCCATTGTTCGATCTAAATTAGAGTATGCTGCGGTTATCTGGAACCCAGTTACTAACAAATATATTCTGTTACTAGAAAAAATTCAAAATAAATTTCTAATTTCGTTATATTACAGACTTTAAAATGATTATCCTACCTGTGAGAGTTATGCTAACATTGCTTCAACATTAACATTTGACTAGTTTGCAAATTCGACGAAATTGTTAATCTTTAAACTTTCTGTATAAAATTATTAACAATAAGTTGGACTATGTTGGTTTATTTTATTATATAGCATTATATGCACCTAAGCTTAAAACGAAATTTCGAAATTTATTTTACATACGAAGGACAAATACTGAATCCCACAAAAATTCCCCAGTTTTCCAGATGTTACAGTTATACAATAAATTACATCCTCATCCGAATGTTGATATTTTCAATATGAATTTCTCTAGATACGGAATTATTTGTTATCATATTTTACAGAATATTGTTATTAGTTAATTTGAAGCTACTTTCACATCTTATTTCAATTTCTCTTTTTTTCTTTCTCTTATTTCTATTTTGTTTCAGTTTTTAATAAGTGTATGTTTTCTTTTCCTTGTTTATGTTTTATAAATTAATTTGTTAGTCGTGAACATTGTAATTGGGCTTTCCCTGTTATGTTCAACAACAAATGAATAAATAAATAAAATAAAAAATAAATAAATAAAATATGTTCCTCTGAGCTTTCCAAATATGATTCACGTGAGGTGTCTTTCTCTCTTTCTACAGGTTGTGTGAAAGTATTCCTTTCTTTTTTATTTTTAATGTAGCATGTGAGAGTAGAATTTACAAATAATTAATGTGTTTGTTATATGTTTACGGAAAGAAAAAAAAATCCTAATCTCCCACTGCCTCCTACAATTTTGCATCACGCGTTGCGCTACTGTGGTATGGTACACGCATCATTTGAAGCCTTGAGATCTGTTATAAATGAACAGGACAGATATGACGCTTCTTCAGTTGTGATTCTTCTGCATTTAAAAAGTGATACTGGCATGAAGAATGACTTGGCATACATATGTGCTAATTTAAGTTTTCGTGTCACTCCATAAACAGACGAGAAAGAACGGTAATCCTATTGTGTGAATCAATTAAAGAAGTCCTGGACGTTGAAAGGTAACTTAATACACTCAGGATCAAAAGTGGGAGTCAAGAAAAGAAAAAGCTCATGGATGTTCCACAAAGCAAACAAATGCCCATTCAAATGGCTATCGAACCCTGTCAAATAGCTTAGATTTTAGATTATCAACAATTAAGTGGAAAAGATTAAAAAATATCAGAAGTTGACACCATGCGACGTAGAAAGACCCTTTTTATTGAGTAATATTGTTAAACCATCACCTATTGATCAGATATTTTGTATTCGACAGATAATGGAGAAAAAATGGGAGTATAAGGGTACAGTGCATCAGTTATTCATAGATTTCAAAAAGGCATATGACTCGGTTAAGAGAGAAGTTTTATATGATATTCTTATTGAATTTGGTATTCCCAAGAAACATGTTCTATTAATTAAAATGTGTCTCAGTGAAACGTACAGCAGAGTCCGTATAGGCCAGTTTCTATCTGATGCTTTTCCAATTCACAGCGGGCTAAAGCAAGGAGATGCACTATCACCTTTACTTTTTAACTTCGCTCTAGAATATGCCATTAGGAAAGTCCAGGATAACAGACAGGGTTTGGAATTGGACAGGTTACATCAGCTTCTTGTATATGCGGATGACGTGAATATGTTAGGAGAAAATCCACAAACGATTAGAGAAAACATGGACATTTTACTTGAAGCTAGTAAAGCGATAGGTTTGGAAGTAAATCCCGAAAAGACAAAGAATATGATTATGTCTCGTGACGAAATGGAAATACAAAAATTAGAGATTTATCCTTCGAAGAGATCGAAAAATTCAAGTACCTGGGAGCAACAGTAACAAATATAAATGGCACTCGGGAGGAAATTAAACACAGAATAAATATGGGAAATGCCTGTTATTATTCGGTTGAGAAGCTTTTATCATCGAGTCTGCTGTCCAAAAATCTGAAAGTTAGAATTTATAAAACAGTTATATTACCGGTTATTCTTTATGACTGTGAAACTGGACTTTCACTTTGAGAGAGGAAAATAGGTTAAGGGTGTTTGAGAATAAGGTGCTTAGGAAAATATTTGGGGCTAAGAGGGATGAAGTTACAGGAGAATGGAGAAAGTTACACAACGCAGAACTGCACACATTGTATTCTTCACCTGACATAATTAGGAACATTAAATCCAGACGTTTGAGATGGGCAGGGCATGTATCACGAATGGGCGAATCCAGAAATGCATATAGAGTGTTAGTTGGGAGGCCGGAGGGAAAAAGACCTTTGGGGAGGCCGAGGCGTAGATGGGAAGATAATATTAAAATGGATTTGAGGGAGGTGGGATATGATGATAGAGACTTGATTAATCTTGCTCAGGACAGGGACCAATGACGAGCTTATGTGAGGGCGGCAATGAACCTCCGGGTTTCTTAAAAGCCAGTAAGTAAGTAAGTAAATAAGTAAGTAAGTAAGTAAGTATTGTTAAATCAACAGTCTGAAGAATGGTTTTAATATCATAAGTGACATCAATGGAGCATCATTCGTGAGGCAACTAAGCCAGGAGATAATGTTGTAAGGTGGCCAGTTCCTTTCTCCTTCCATATAGAGTACTATTGCGTGATAGTATGCATAATTATGCGGTGGTCAATTTGGAGATTATAATGTTGTTCATTGTAACTCCAATTTTTTGTTCCCCCTTTTATGAGAGGAGAGGCTCGAAGAATTGCATTGCAGCCTGATGCTTATTATGCTTATCACTGCTATTCTGTGGATGATATTTGTCGCCGAACGGTTGCGCTCTTGTATGAATACAGCATCCTGCAACGTGAACTTAACTCGGACTATGGTAATGATGATAATGATATGCGAAGAAATGTTGGCGAAATGAGTCCGAAGTCCAAAGCCGAAAGTTACTCAACAATTCAGCTTCAGCCTCGGAGAAAACCGTTGCTTCAAAGCAGTGGATTTAACTCCACCTTACTTTTTACATCTAATTCACAGCTATAATCAAAGTACTAATATTCAGTATTTTAAGAGAAGAACTTGAACTAGCGCTTTTGAAAATCAAGAATGGGAAAGCAACAGGAGTTGATGGAATCCCCATTGACTTAGTGAAAAGCTTGAGTGAAGACAAGAAGGAAATTCTATCATTATGCAACGAAATATAATATGAAGAGTCCACTGCAAGAATGGATGTCATTTGGAATACATTTTTCAGGAGAAGCAATTGAAAGTTTGAAATGCTTAGCGCTCAAAGCTTAACTGTGATTTTCCGATCATTACTGGACAATGCCTATCAGTGTTAATGCCATATAACGCAGCTCACGTTTGCATTATATTAAATAAAACATATTAATTAAACCAGCTATTTTACCTGGTGTAAACTCTGCCCATGGGCAGAACACTATGTATGTATGTATGTATGTATGTATGTATGTATGTATGTATGTATGTATGTATGTATGTATGTATGTATATATGTAATATTTGTAGTTGATCTGGTTGGCGAGTTGGTATAGCGCTGGCTTTCTATGCCCAAGGTTACGGGTTCGATCCCGGGCGAGATCGATGGCATTTAAGTGTGCTTAAATGCAACAGGCTCATGTCAGTAGATTTACTGGCATGTAAAAGAACTCCTGCGGGACAAAATTCCGGCACATCCGGCGACGCTGATATAACCTCTGCAGTTGTGAGCGTCGTTAAATAAAACATAACATTTAAGATTTTAACATTTCGGTTTGTAGCTTACGTCGCTCTCTAAATGAAATAATTATATTTTTCAGATTTAGCAAAGATTTAAAAAATTTTTTGCCGTATGAAATCAATATTTTCAAACTTTTAGAACATAAAATGACTCTTCCCTAATCATTAGCCTATCACCACTATCATGGTAATGATATCACCACTACCACTACCACTATCATAATTATCATCACGTCTTAAAGTATTTGGCCATTCTCACTTTTGTGAGGGTTACTGAGGTGACTTTGAACTTTCTCTCACTGGAAATGCGGTCAGCATGGTATAGGGTCGTTACTTTCATATAGGGCAAACTAGGGCCTGTTGGACAGTCGGACATGTTGGACACTCTGTACTTTAACGTGTTACCTCGCCACTTGTGGGTACCACATTCTGCTAGAAGTCCATGACGGAAGTACCCACTCGTGGCTACTTCCGTCATTGACTTCTAGGACAATGTGGTGCCCACAAGTGGCGAGGTAACACGTTAAAGTACAGAGTGTCCAACATGCCCGACTGTCCAACAGACCCTAGTTTACCCTATTCTATTGCAATAACTTATATCGAATCTCGACACTGGCATATTTACACACAAATCTCACACACACACCTGTATTTATTGTGTGGCCTAAAAATGGTCGAGAACACATAGAATTTTCAAGTCGCCCGTACGGATTGATTAGGAATCTTGAGGAAAATATGAACTTTTGTAACATAGATGATTTAATCTCCTTTAAGTTGAAGGCTGAGTGGAACGGAGAAAAATTCTCTCCGACACCGGCATTTGAACCCGGGTTTTCAGCTCTACGTGCTGACGCTCTATCCACTAAGCCACACCGGATTCCCATTCCGATGTCGGATCAAATCCTCTCAGTTTAAGTTCCACCTCTTGGGTTCCCTTTAGTGGGCTACCCTCATGCACTGCGTCATAGATGTATGATAGTGGCACAATGACTATACATGTGCAGAGGTGCACTGATTATGAGTGACTAAGTGGCCGGGATCCGACGGAGTAAGCGCCGTCTTAGATTACTAAGTGATTATTTTTCGCATATCATATATTATTGAGTTGTCTGAAGCGAAGAGCAATTTCCAAGATACTTACTTACTTACAAATGGCTTTTAAGGAACCCGAAGGTTCATTGCCGCCCTCACATAAGCCCGCCAGCGGTCCCTATCCTGTGCAAGATTAATCCAGTCTCTATCATCATAACCCACCTCCCTCAAATCCATTTTAATATTATCCTCCCATCTACGTCTCGGCCTCCCTAAAGGTCTTTTTCCCTCCGGTCTCCCAACTAACACTCTATAACTTATGCATTTCTGGATTCGCCCATACGTGCTACATGCCCTGCCCATCTCAAACGCCTGGATTTTATGTTCCTAATTATGTCAGGTGAAGAATACAATGCGTGCAGTTCTGTGTTGTGTAACTTTCTCCATTCTCCTGTAACTTCATCCCGCTTAGCCCCAAATATTTTCCTAAGCACCTTATTCTCAAACACCCTTAACCTTATGTTCCTCTCTCAGAGTGAGAGTTCAAGTTTCACAACCATACAGAAGAACCGGTAATATAACTGTTTTATAAATTCTAACTTTCAGATTTTTGGACAGTAGACTGGATGATAAGAGCTTCTCAACCGAATAATAACACGCATTTCCCATATTTATTCTGCGTTTAATTTCCTCCCGAGTGTCATTTATATTTGTTACTGTTGCTCCAAGATATTTGAATTTTTCCACCTCTTCGAAGGATAAATCTCCAATTTTTATATTTCCATTTCGTACAATATTCTGGTCACGAGACATAATCATATACTTTGTCTTTTCTTCCAAACCGATCGCTCTACTTGCTTCAAGTAAAATTTCCGTGTTTTCCCTAATCGTTTGTGTATTTTCTCCTAACATATTCACGTCATCCGCGTAGACAAGAAGCTGATGTAACCCGTTCAATTCCAAACCCTGCCTGTTATCCTGAACTTTCCTAATGGCATATTCTAGCGCGAAGTTAAAAAGTAAAGGTGATAGTGCATCTCCCTGTTTTAGCCCACAGTGAATTGGAAAAGCATCAGATAGAAACTGACCTATACGGACTCTGCTGTATGTTTCACTGAGACACATTTTAATTAATCGAACTAGTTTCTTGGGAATACCAAATTCAATAAGAATATGATATAATACTTCCCTCTTAACCGAGTCATATGCCTTTTTGAAATCTATGAATAACTGATGTACTGTACCCTTATCTTACTCCCATTTTTTCTCCACTATCTGTCGAATACAAAAAATCTGATCAATAGTCGATCTATGACGCCGAAAACCGCACTGATGATCCCCAATAATTTCATCTAAGTACAATTTCCAAGATACGAGTATTTATATCTAACTTCAATTTGGGGCTTTTTATTAGAAGTTCGGAAGTTTCCCCTTTCTTTCCAAATTGTCTACACATAGAACCGTAAGTGAAAACTGTGACCATACAGTGCCGGAAAAATGAATAGCAACTCGGTTATTTTTTCCTTCGGATTAAGTTATATCATGTTTTAATGTGACAGGTGTTTAGAAAGTAATACAATCTTTTTCTGAAAGCTTGTTTTATTTCCTTTGTGATGGTAGTTCGGTGAAAAAAGCACAGCTTATTGTAGCCATAAAGAAGGAGCTGAAGATACGATACTTCGCCAGAGTGTAGTTCTTATATAGATTGTACAATGTAGACCTTAAGTGAAGATTCGCTAATTTGTCACTTTCACTAGTTTGCCAGAGGGGGGACGATATAACAACTTCATTTATGGGTTACTCCATACTTTGTTGTTTGGTGAGTATTGGTTTCTTCACTGGCTTCTTGGCTAGCAAACAATTTTTCACAATCTGTTCCTTACAGTTCTAGAACAAATGAGGCCTTGCAAACCCAAAGGAGCTAAGTGACAAATTTTTCAAAACAGACTTTTGTACACCTGAGTAATCTATGAACCAGCGCCAATGCACAGCTAAAAGAGATATGTTCTTAACCAGTTTCTAGTAGTTCCAACAGTGACCAAAAATGACACAGGATTTATGTCAAGACCCCTTTGCATTTCTAAAGGATTCTATTCAGTGGAAGGCGGACTAGTGACCGTTTTGTTGTATTTTTGGCATACGTTTTGCTGATAATTATCGAGGAACCTGCTGCATTTAATGACGAAACACAAATAAAAGTTTCCCGTAAGAAGTTAATGCACAAAGCACGTGTGAGTGGGAACTCATATGTAACTGGAAGTGGTAAACATATTCTAGAAAACCCACTTTCAAGTAAACAGGTAAGTTCAGGCAACATACTTTCATATTATATTTATTTGATATGTCTTTATTTTATGAAATATCTTGGAGCAACAGTAACAAATATAAATGATATTCGGGAGGAAATTAAACACAGAATAAATATGGGAAATGCCTGTTATTATTCGGTTGAGAAGCTTTTATCATCCAGTCTGCTGTCAAAAAATCTGAAAGTTAGAATTTATAAAACAGTTATATTACCGGTTGTTCATTATGGTTGTGAAACTTGGACTCTCACTTTGAGAGAGGAACATAGGTTAAGGGTGTTTGAGAATAAGGTGCTTAGGAAAATATTTGGGGCTAAGAGGGAGAAAGTTACACAACATAGAACTGCACGCATTGTATTCTTCACCTGACATAATTAGGGACATTAAATCCAGACGTTTGAGATGGGCAGGACATGTAGCACGTATGGGCGAATCCAGAAATGCATATAGAGTGTTAGTTGGGAGGCCGGAGGGAAAAAGACTTTTGGGAAGGCCGAGACGTAGATGGGAGGGTAATATGAAAATGGATTTGAGGGAGGTGGGATATGATGATAGAGACTGGATTAATCTTGCTCAGGATAGGGACCAATGGCGGGCTTATGTGAGGGCGGCAATGAACCTCCGGGTTCCTTAAAAGCCAGTAAGTAAGTTAGTCTTTATTTTATATTCCAAATCTATCTACTGGTTCATTGACCCACAGTCAAGATACTTCAGATGATGTCATGTGTCTCTGGTGGAGGAAATCAGATGGAATCGTGTTTACTGCGTGCAATCAACGGATTTCATCACGTCCAAGAAGAAGATGGTGATTTGGAGTGACAACTGTTGCGGTCAGTTTAAAAACCGCATGATGATATATCTGTACCTTTATCTCATTGCCATAGGAATGATTGATAAGATGGAACACAAATTTCTCATGGTAGGTCACAGTTTTGGTTCTGCAGATTGTGATTTCGCTGTAGTAGAACAACGTTGGAAGGTTACAAGTAACAATCAAGTTTTGGAACACGTCGTTACAGGCATTGAAGAAGCGAGACCATCTAGACATTCATTCCAGAGTGGAAAAAGCAACAAAATCCACCCCCCGTCACAAGTCGCTGCACCCCACAAGATGATACAAATTATTTCATTATAGCTTTACCAAACTTATTAAGCACACAGAAGATGTATTTCTTGGAAATAACGAAACCTCGTTTATTGAAGGCTTCTTTTATTTTCAAGTAACTGGAATGGGTTGTTATGTACCCCTCTCAAAAAGGCTCGATTTTCTTGGGCATTGCTACTGTGATACACCGTGCACTCTAATTATGAGATCACTCACTACTGGTCTGTCACCTCGCGCCACAGTTCAGCTATCGTGTCACTCCTGACACACATGATGTCATTCAAATTTGTTATCAGAGATCGGAAACAATCCTGTAGCACTGATAACATTAATTTTTCTTTATTTTTCACTTTTTTCTAATACCAGCCAAACTTTAATCTTCATGGTTTCGGAAGACAGCTCTGTTCAATAAAATATCAGGTTGCACTTAGCTTCTTTCCAAATATCTCAATTTCAAATATTTTTGTGAAGTGTATGAGTAATTATAATCCAAAAAAATACATGTAGTCAATAAAGCATGATTCAAAATATGTTAATAATTTTTTGCTACATGTTATATTAAAACTCTGAAGCATGAATCAGTTTTTACTTAATTCCCAAAAAAACACAATTTTGTCACTTAGCTCTTTTGGGTTTGCAAGGCCTCAAATATTAACCGCAGAAGTTTCCTTCCATTTTTCCATAAGCTCTTCCGAGGTAGCAAGTCTGTCTTCAAACATAAATGACGCAAAGCAGATCTGGCTGAAGTTTTCAGTTTCTACTACACTTTCCCATTCTGCCACACATAACAGCACCCTGCCAACTTCTCCCAATTGTACTTTTATGCACTACCACAATTTGAGCTATTTCACTATTAGTTTTTCCACATTCACTTAATGTCACAATCTGTGTAGACTTTCTTGGTGTTATATCACATTTTATGCCATTTTTAATTAGAATTTGTCAATCAAACTCTTTAAATCACAAAAACACCACAGGTAATAACGAAAAATTCCTATGACATCCACAGGAATTAGGGTAAACATTGGTAATTTCGTGATAATTTCATGAAAATGAACTTAAAATGCAAATGTGTAATTACATCCTTATTCCGATTTTTTCATCTAAAAGACGATAATTTACTGTACAAATCTGGAGACATAAAAGATTGGACACGTTCTTGAACAGGTGCCAAAGACCACTTTTACAACTTAAGCTAAAAGGTTGGTTATTTCGTGATAACCTTGGTAATTTCGTGATATTACATTGATAATTTCGTGAGAGGTAGAATAATTATGGAAAAATTCATTATAGTCAAATGAAATTCTCATTTATTGTTACAAGACTTCAAACATAGTAATTCCGTCTAATATTCAGAGCAAGAAAACATAGGAATACATATCAACACATAATAAGAATGAAATCAAAGTAAAAATTGAAATTGAAAAGGGATCTTCTTTGCCCTGAAAGGGTGAACACTTTTATTACGGTCTTTACTATAGCCTATATTACTAGGGTAACTCCAAAAGTAATGCATAACATTTGTTTAAAAATTATATTTTTATCCTACAGCTTTGCTATTTTCACAGAATGTAGATGCATCCTTTAGGAACAAAATGTCACTTTTCCTCATAATCCCCGTCCCTTTCAACTGCCTTACGTAGGGCCTAACCTAGGAACGAGGGCCTGTAGACCAGCACGGTAAAAGTCTGAACCAACACGTCTGAGCCACTCTTTAGCAGCGTGCACAAGGGAGTCATCTTCTAACCTCGTTCCGCGAAAGGATCCTTCAGTTTATCAAGGAGATGGTAATCGCACGGTTCCAGTTCAGGACTGTAAGGCGGCTGTTTCAGTGTTGTCTATCCGAATTTTCTGATCTGGTCTGTGGTCTTGTGACTGACATACGGCTGTGCGTTGTCGTGCAATAGCAGAACATCCTGCTTCTCCCGATGTCTTCGAACACGACTCAGTCGAGCTTGAAGTTTCTTGAGAGTTGCAACATACCCGTCAGAATTAATGGTGGTTCCGTGTGGCATGATGTCCACAAGCAAGAGTCCTTCTGAATCGAAAAACACAGTAGCTATAACTTTTCCTGCCGAAGGTGTACTTTTGAATTTCTATTTATTTGATGAATTTGCATGATGCCACTCCATTGTCTGCCTCTGTCTCCGGTCCAAAATGATGGAGCTATGTTTCATCTTCTGTCACAATTCTTGCAGGTAAATCATTTAGCACTTACGATTGGCACTTAGCATGATAACAAATCAAACAGAAGCTACACTGAACCCATTGCGTCTCCCTTTTCTTTTTTGTTATCACATCTTATCTTCAGATTTCTAAAATTCGTATTGTAATACAATTTTTAAAATAGTATAAAATGTAACCCTTAATGCTCAACAAAATTTCGCCTCAAACAGCTAAGATTTCTATCAGTAAAGCTAAGCCTATATGGCGACTACAGCTGTATCTAAAATTCCAAAAACATTTCCTAAAATTTGATTAAGATATAATAAATCTTTGTACCAAATATCATATGCTTACCTTTAGTAATAAGCCTGTAATGTAATTACAAATATCCACAAAATTTGTACGCCTGAGAAGTCGACGCTAACTTGCTCTCTCCAAACATAAAAGCTCACTGAAGCAGCTACAATAGTCACACAAAGCTTAGCTGTATGATTTTGGAAACTGGACAACATATGCAATCCCTTGGCGTAAATTTGAATCTCGTAACACTATTGGTTAGTTCACGAAAGAGCAAAGAAAAAGTATCACGAAATAACCACTGCCACGAAATTACCAATGTTTACCCTATTAACAGACAAGAAGGAACAGAAAATAGGAATCAATAACTGAGACATTTGTGGACAATGACTAAAAAGAGCAGAAGCATACAGACTAACCTGTAAAATGCAAAATTTTGGTATTGTGCTTTCAATTAACAAATGGTACACAGACTGCCATAAATGAAGTTGTTACATACCACTAGAAAGGAAATAAAACAACCTTTCAGAAGATATATAGGTTGTCTTACTTTCCAAACACCTGTCACATTAAAACATGATATAACTTAATCCGGAGAAAAAAATAACCGAGTTGCTATTAATTGTTCCGGAACTGTACACTGGTGGCCATAATTCTGGAAACTTTTTGTTTCTCTACTGAATTATAACATTTGTATTAATTCACACATTTATACAATAGAAAATGTTATTCGTGACTGGCCCGTTACCGATGGGGTTATAATAAAGGTATTATATTAAATCCTGACTATTTTAACAATAAATTATCATTACTAAGTGGGAAATTATGTTCTTGTCGTTTAAGATCTAAATATTAATTTCAGATTTCATTATAATTTCCCATTATTTACTGTTATAAAAACTGGTCCATTGTTGAGTTTAAGATTATTGTTGATCAGTAGAAGTATTGTTGAGCATTGGTAGCATAAAATATGGACATTATTAATTTGTTTCTATGATTAGTCTGACTTAAGATTTCGTTAGGTGAACACCTGATTGCTTTACAACAAACTTTATTGATCATTTTATCACAATGGCTCCACGAAAGGACTGAACACCTTCTAGGGCAGCCATACTTCGAGAAGAAGGCTACACAAGGAAATTGCAAGAAAACTTGGTAATGGTGCTACATTGCCTGGCGTCCAGAAGATATGTGAGAGGTACAAATCCATAGAATCTTGTAAAACAACACTTAGGACTGGTAGAAAACCTAAAGTAAGTCCAAGAAAAGTGAAGCAGATTTGTCGATTAGCATTGAAAGATCGAAGGGAAACTTATAATGAAAATCTGAAATTAATATTTAGATCTTTAACGACAAGAACATAATTTCCTACATAGTAATGATTATTTATTGTTAAAATATTCAGGATTTAATATAATACCTTTGTTATAACCCCATAATTAACGAATCAGTCAAGAGAAACATTTTCAATTGTATAAATTTGTGAATCAATGCAGATGTTATAATAATTCAGTACAAAAACAAAAAGTTTCCAGAATTATGGCCACCAGTGTAGGTGTTTGGTCAGGCGACAATGATTAATCAGTATTTTTATAATCACGTTGAAACCCTTATGTTTAGGAATAGAAGGGAACTACAGAACTGAGCAGTCTCATATTTTCAATTGGGGAGGTTGAAGCATGAGCTTTTTCGTTAGATACCTGTGGTAAAAATGTCACACATAATTATAGATGCATTCAGCACTTTGTTTCCACTTTGCGAAAAATGCTGACTAAGTTCTCTGAGAGAAACTCACGTGAAGAATTTCTGACCCTGTGCGAGATAACTCCTCTCTTCGGCGGTCAGTGACGTACGCGTGACGATAGGATAGTATAAGTCCCAGCATCTTTGCGACTCGCATCGGAGCCCAATGGGATGGAGTTGGAACTCGCCTCGAGATCGATTCGTTATTATTGGCAAGGAGCAGAACCGAGACTCGAACCGGGCGTGCGCCAGATCTGCCAATGGCGGGCGGCGTCCATCAGCGCGTCATGCTGCCAGCGTAACGCTCCTCCCCCTAGAGCTCCAAAATATCCTGTGCAGTTGATGAATGGTCGTGGATCTATTTAGGATTGTTGTGGCGATTGTTTTCGCAGGAACCGGAAGTGTGACCGAGTGCTATCATGGTGGCTATTGTCGTTACATGCAAAAGTGAGATTTGTTGTGTTTTCCGGCTCTGTAACAGCGGGAAGTTTTTTTTCTCATTAGACGGTTGTTCATGTAACGGCGGGAACTGCGAATTTTGTGACGATTGTTGCATGAGCTTAGAATATAGGCCTACTAGCATCTATGAACGTGGCAACTGGTTGGTACCATGGGGTTGGAAATATAATATTCTATGAGCTAGTTTATAACTAAGAGAGTTGTAATGATAATTGTCCCTAATCATCTGTATTTTATTACTTCTTTAAATAGTAATATTTTATATCGAATATGTATTTTATATTGATACTAGTGGCTTGTGCAGCAAATGCTGCAAACTAAGTTCATTAGACGTTCAAATAAACATTTTTCAGATTTATTTTCAATGAAGAATACCAGACATTCTGAAAGTTATTTGCTTCCATAATAATGAAAGATTCTCTCGAGCCAATATTCAAGAGAACCACGCATATAAATATCTACACCACACCGCCATGAAATATATGACAAAGACCCAACCCACTTGATTAATAACTATGAAAATATTTGATTTTTAATAATATATTATTATCTTACGAAAGTTTTATAGCTTTCAGTAACATATACTATATATATACAGGGACATCATTTTATTTTTACTTGCATTTTTATTGTACCTGCATTTCTGAATGTACTTCACTCTCACCCCTTCACTAATGTCCTTGCTCCCGTCAGACACACAGACTTACTGCAGCTGTTGTATTCGAAATCTTCAAGCAGTGAAGTAAACACTGCAGTGTATAGTGTGTTTCATAAATATGATTGCGTTTTCTATAGAAGAAAGAACCTATATTAATAATATCGTACTAAAAATTATATTCAAGAAACGATCAATTCAATTTCAGAGAATATGTTTCATAATGTTTTTAATAATATGCGTTCTGAATTGAAGCCTGCATTGTAATGAACGGCAACCATTTCCAGCAACTTGTTTAAAAATTCAGATTAGCTTTTTTTGAATTGAGATGGCTAGAAGCAAAGGAATGCTAGTGACATTTGTAATAACATGAGTTAAGTGCATCCAGTGTAAGCTAAAGTATCTAAAATTTTAGTGGCAAAGGGATATTTTAATCGCATCACACGTTAAAATTTAAATAAAAAATTTCACCGATTTTACGAAAGCTTAAATATTTAAACCCCATTTTCTCAAAAGTAACTTAAGTGCACTTACAGCCCTTTACTTATGACCCCCTTAATTTAAATGCACTCTCTATATTGTATGATAACATCAATAATTAATATGCTAAATAAAGTAGACATTACATAACGAACATAGCCGCCTGAAAAGTTGAGTTTTTGAAAAAAATGTTACTACTCTACTGTATTTTGATAAATTCCGTAAAAGTGATGATCAAATTGAAAATCGTAATATCGTATTTCCTTACAACATAAATGGATGCACTACTTTTCTCTCCTCCTATACCTAGTAAAATGATTTGTTTACATATTGCACTAGTAACATCAAACTCCTGTAATGGAAGGGGGCAACAGTGTTTCCGAGTATAGCCAGGTTAATGTTAAAAATGTTGGTAAAAATAAAGTGATGTCCCTGTAGTATATAGCCGCCACTCAGTATAATATATAAATCAAAATCTAATTTAAGTTATTCTCTACATCTACTTATATAACCCAAAACGTTTCACTTTCATATCATCAATATACCATTAATATGTATAATTAATGAAAAATAGTCACATCATGGCATTAACTACAATAATATTTCATTTCTAATGGTAATAATGTCATCAAACCGCCTCAAGTTTTGTAGTTTTTAATATCCAATACACAGCTGTACCCAGAAAATTACAAGTAAAACTTAACTTACTAAAAAAATAATTTACCAATTTAATTTGAGCTCTAAATATGTCAGCATTCTTGCAGATCATGGCCTTCGTGTCATATTATTTACTGTAGTGTCTGTTTTGTTTTATTTTGAAATGCAATTAGCTAGTTCTCAAGACTGACGACAGATGGATTTTGGGAAATAGGAAAATTATGTTGGAAAATTGACATTTCACTGAAAACTACTATTTTTTCTGAAAAACTTTGAGTTCCAAGCTTCAAAATGAGGGGTCATTTATTAAAATCCGTTCAGCCGTTTTCCCGTAATTTCCATTACCAGTTCAAAAATATATATATAGATTGTTTATATAAGAAGGACTAGTGTGCTGGTGCCCTCTAATAAAACTTACGGAACGCTGTGATGTCAGCTGCTGTAGCAAGGCATAGTGTTTTGACTTCCTTCTGTAACAGAAAGAAATGCAAATTGTGTTGCGTCTGTAGCAAACAGAATGAAGAATTGTTGTTTATTTCCGTCGCAGCTAGAATTGTGAAATGCTGTGGCACTTCACACTGCGATGCTACGAAATTGTCTGTGCAACAAAAAGGGAGATTATTGTGACGTTAGTATCTTTGCAGGAGAGGATCGCTGTGGAATTTATCATAGCAGTAGGAAGAAAAGGGGTCATTGTAGCGTCTGCCTCTATAAGAGAAATGGAGAATTATTGCGACTATCTTTCTGATATAAAGGGGAGGATTATTGTTTACAAGTGAAGGAGTAAGATTTGTTACGGCACTTGCCTCTGCGAGAGAAAAATTATTGTAGTTATAGTCCCGTCACTCTTATTTCCGGCAGCCAATCACGTTGCAGGTCGGCTACATTTAAACGTGTGCGTCTTGTGATTCGCTGCTAATGACGTTATGCATATCATAAGGCTCGATAAATACTTAATATAATCGCCCGCCATTTTGGCTCTTTCGTTGGCTTTCGCAGGAAGCACACGAAGACGTTATTTGCCGCTCAATTATTTGCTCAATTACAGTGCGTTTGATTTATTATCATAGGAGCTACGACACGATAATGTTTAACGGTGCAGCAAATAGATTCCTCGTCTGGTAGTTCGGCAACGAAAGAACAAAAATGGCGAACGATACTACTTACCTAGATTTTATAGAGCCTTCACTTCTTAAGGCGTAAGCAAAGAGGAGGAGTCACGCCGGAAATAAAAGCGACGCGACTATAGTTTGAGTCTGTACAGCAAACAGACGAGATAATTATTGCAACGCCTTCATTACAGAACACAGGAAGAGGCCTGTTACCACGGTAGCAATGTTTATTTTATGGTGCTTGTTCCATGACAGCAGAAATTGTGGATTGTTGTGTCGTTTGTTTTCAGAACAGTGGGGAATGTCGATTGTTGTCATGCTTTGCAATAATAGCGGAAACTTAGGTTTTGTGGCGTTTGTTGTTATGACTGTGTCTAGATTGATTGTTGCATCGCTTTTCCATGTTTGTGGGGAGTATGGACTGCTGAGATTCAGTTTCTACGACAGCAGGAATTATGACTTGTTTCCATTTCGTGAGAAGTGTGGATCTTTCCAAATATCTCCTTGGTTGTGGAAAGTGTGGATTATTGCGGCGGTTTCTCTATGAGAAGTATGGATTGTTGAGACTCAGTTTCTACGATAACAGGAATTATGGCTTGTCCCATTATCATGAGAAGTGTGGATCTTTCCAAATATCTCCTTGGTTGTGGGAAGTGTGGATTATTGCGACGCTTTCTCTATGGGAAGTATGGACTGTTGAGACTCAGTTTCTACGACAACAGGAATTATGACTTGTTTCCATTATCGTGAGAAGTGTGGATCTTTCCAAATATCTCCTTGGTTGTGGAAAGTGTAGATTATTGCGGCGGTTTCTCTATGGGAAGTATCGATTGTTGAGACTCAGTTTCTACGACAACAGGAATTATGACTTGTTTCCATTATCGTGAGAAGTGTGGATCTTTCCAAATATCTCCTTGGTTGTGGAAAGTGTAGATTATTGCGGCGGTTTCTCTATGGGAAGTATGGACTGTTGAGACTCAGTTTCTACGACAACAGGAATTATGACTTAGAATAACTCTTCTCGGGTTCTCAGCCAGGTGAGTTGGAGATTAGCTTCCAAGCTTTCGACGGCTAGCTCTGCCATCTTCTTCAGGGACGTCCACTTCGTCCCTGAAGAAGATGGCAGAGCTAGCCGTCGAAAGCTTGGAAGCTAATCTCCAACTCACCTGGCTGAGAACCCGAGAAGAGTTATTCTACATCAAACGCCGGGAAAGCCTCAAGTCGGAATTATGACTTGTTTCCGTTATCGTGAGAAGTGTGGATCTTTCCAAATATCTCCTTGGTTGTGGGAAGTGTGGATTATTGCGACGCTTTCTCTATGGGAAGTATGGACTGTTGAGACTCAGTTTCTACGACAACAGGAATTATGGCTTGTTTCCATTCTCGTGAGAAGTGTGGATCTTTCCAAATATCTCCTTGGTTGTGGAAAGTGTGGATTATTGCGACGCTTTCTCTATGGGAAGTATCGTTTGTTGAGACTCAGTTTCTACGACAACAGGAATTATGACTTGTTTCCATTATCGTGAGAAGTGTGGATCTTTCCAAATATCTCCTTGGTTGTGGAAAGTGTAGATTATTGCGGCGGTTTCTCTATGGGAAGTATCGATTGTTGAGACTCAGTTTCTACGATAACAGGAATTATGGCTTGTTCCCATTATCGTGAGAAGTGTGGATCTTTCCAAATATCTCCTTGGTTGTGGGAAGTGTGGATTATTGCGACGCTTTCTCTATGGGAAGTATGGACTGTTGAGACTCAGTTTCTACGACAACAGGAATTATGGCTTGTTTCCATTCTCGTGAGAAGTGTGGATCTTTCCAAATATCTCCTTGGTTGTGGAAAGTGTGGATTATTGCGACGCTTTCTCTATGGGAAGTATCGATTGTTGAGACTCAGTTTCTACGACAACAGGAATTATGACTTGTTTCCATTATCGTGAGAAGTGTGGATCTTTCCAAATATCTCCTTGGTTGTGGAAAGTGTAGATTATTGCGGCGGTTTCTCTATGGGAAGTATGGACTGTTGAGACTCAGTTTCTACGACAACAGGAATTATGGCTTGTTTCCATTATCGTGAGAAGTGTGGATCTTTCCAAATATCTCCTTGGTTGTGGAAAGTGTGGATTATTGCGGCGGTTTCTCTATGGGAAGTATGGACTGTTGAGACTCAATTTCTACGATAACAGGAATTATGGCTTGTTCCCATTATCGTGAGAAGTGTGGATCTTTCCAAATATCTCCTTGGTTGTGGAAAGTGTGGATTATTGCGACGCTTTCTCTATGGGAAGTATCGATTGTTGAGACTCAGTTTCTACGACAACAGGAATTATGACTTAGAATAACTCTTCTCGGGTTCTCAGCCAGGTGAGTTGGAGATTAGCTTCCAAGCTTTCGACGGCTAGCTCTGCCATCTTCTTCAGGGACGTCCACTTCGTCCCTGAAGAAGATGGCAGAGCTAGCCGTCGAAAGCTTGGAAGCTAATCTCCAACTCACCTGGCTGAGAACCCGAGAAGAGTTATTCTACATCAAACGCCGGGAAAGCCTCAAGTCGGAATTATGACTTGTTTCCATTATCGTGAGAAGTGTGGATCTTTCCAAATATCTCCTTGGTTGTGGAAAGTGTAGATTATTGCGGCGGTTTCTCTATGGGAAGTATGGACTGTTGAGACTCAGTTTCTACGACAACAGGAATTAAGACTTGTTTCCATTATCGTGAGAAGTGTGGATCTTTCCAAATATCTCCTTGGTTGTGGGAAGTGTGGATTATTGCGACGCTTTCTCTATGGGAAGTATGGACTGTTGAGACTCAGTTTCTACGACAACAGGAATTAAGACTTGTTTCCATTATCGTGAGAAGTGTGGATCTTTCCAAATATCTCCTTGGTTGTGGGAAGTGTGGATTATTGCGACGCTTTCTCTATGGGAAGTATGGACTGTTGAGACTCAGTTTCTACGACAACAGGAATTAAGACTTGTTTCCATTATCGTGAGAAGTGTGGATCTTTCCAAATATCTCCTTGGTTGTGGGAAGTGTGGATTATTGCGACGCTTTCTCTATGGGAAGTATGGACTGTTGAGACTCAGTTTCTACGACAACAGGAATTAAGACTTGTTTCCATTATCGTGAGAAGTGTGGATCTTTCCAAATATCTCCTTGGTTGTGGGAAGTGTGGATTATTGCGACGCTTTCTCTATGGGAAGTATGGACTGTTGAGACTCAGTTTCTACGACAACAGGAATTAAGACTTGTTTCCATTATCGTGACAAGTGTAGATCTTTCCAAATATCTCCTTGTTTGTGGAAAGTGTGGATTATTGTGGCGCTTTCTCTATGGGAAGTATGGATTGTTGAGGCCCAGCTTCTGTAATAGTAGGAAATGTGGATTGGTGTGACTCTGTGAGAAGTGAGAAGTGTGGATAATTGTAGATTCGTCTCCGTTGTGGAAAGTGTGGATAGTTGCGCTTTTTCATGACAAGGGGAGCGTTTCATGATGGGTCATTGTGGCTTTTATTTCCACGAATGTAAGAAATGTAATTTGGTGTGACTCTGCGTTTTGTCCCGTGAGTATGAAAAGTATGAATAAATTGTTGCTGTTCTCTTTCCATAACAGCGGAAACACTGAGCTGTTATTTCTATTATTGCAAGATAAATGTAGATTATTATGCATTTATCTCTACAGATGTGGAAAGTGTTATTGTTGTGGCGATTCTTCCATGATAACTGGAGTTATGGATTTTCTTGGTGCTTGTTTTCACGACTATAAAAATTGAAGACTATTTTGGATTGTGTTCATGATTGTTATGGAAATGGATATTGTTGCAGGTCTTTTCCTACGAAAGAAATATTTGTGGTATATGGCACTTGTTTTCATGATAGTGAAAATTGAGGAATATTGTGACGTGGATTGTGGCAATTGTAAATTTTTAAGGTGATGCCTTCATGTTTAGGGTGGGATAGTTGGCGCTTATTTTGTTGAAAGCGTGAAGTATGAATTGTTTTGATATTTTGTTTGCAAGATAATATTAAGTTTATTTTTTTACTTCAGTCAATTGTCCGAAGACAGGTCTGGACGTCACAAGTGACACCAACAAGGTATCACTCATGAGGCAACTAGGCCAGAAAATAATGGGTAGGGTGGTCAGTTCCTTTCCTTCTATAATGTTAAGTGTAGATTTTTATTGTGCTGTTTTCGTGACAGCGGAAAATGTGGATTGTCATGGCGTTTCTTTCGTTAACAGCGGGGAATATGGATTGCTATGTGTTATGGCATTTGTCTCGATGAAACTGTACATAATGTACAGCGGGAAATATGGATTACTATGTGTTATGGCATTTGTCTCGATAAAACTGTACATAATGTACAGCGGGGAATATGGATTGCTATGTGTTATGGCATTTGTCTCGATGAAATGTACATAATAATAATAATAATAATAATAATAATAATAATAATAATAATAATAATAATAATAATAATAATAATAATAATAATAATAATTTACTTTAGCTCGCAGAGTTATGGCCGTAAGGCCTTCTTTTCCACTCAACCAGCAAAAAGTATGCATACATATGTATGAACTTACAGAAGAATTCAACAATTTGATTGAGATAAGAGCTACATGTAGGCCTATATAATAGTTATTTACGAATTAAACAACAAAATACTATGAGCTATTAATTAAACACTGAAATACAAACTATGTAGCAGAATTAAGCTAAAATACATAGAATGTTAATATATTTCAAATAATATTAGATAATAGAAAGAGATTATTATGAGACAATTTTGAAAATACATCACTATCAGGATGTATGTCTAAAGGAAGGAGTAAAAATGTAGTCAGTGATAGTTTAAGTCAGTATGATTGGAGTGAAATGCTAAGAAGGTTATCTTTTAAGCTGTTTTAAAAGTGTTATTGTCTTGCAGCCCCTAATACTTTGTGACAGGGAATTCCATTGTCGCGAGGTGGATACTGTAAAAGATGATGAATAACGAGATGTTCTATGAAGAGGTATACTTAACGCGCCACAGATAAATGATCTGATATTAACGTCGTGGTTATAGTATAGATAAGAGAAACGAGACGAAAGGTAATTTGGTGTTTAAGTGTGCAGAATTCGAAAGAGTAAAGACAAAGAGTGTAAAGTTCTACGTTCTTTAAGTCGGAGCCACGAAAGACTTGCGAAGGACGGTGATATGTGATCATATCGTCGGATGTTGCACACGTATTTGACGCACATATTCTGAACTCGCTGTAACTTGACTGACAGTTCAGAACTTAGGTCACTTAACAAAACGTCACAATAATCGAAGTGCGGCATTACTAGGGTTTGTACTAGGGTAAGTTTTAGTTGCTGGGGCAAGAAGTTTCTTACGCGACTCAAACAGTGAATGGAGGAACAGATTTTTTTGATCGTTTCTTTAACTTGAAAATTCCAATTCCATAATGTACAGCGGGAAATATGGATTGCTATGTGTTATGGCATTTGTCTCGATGAAACTGTACATAACGTACAGCGGGAAATATGGATTGCTATGTGTTACGGCATTTGTTTCGATGAAACGATACATAATGTTAGTTTCTTTCCACGGTATAGGAAAATATCGATTGTTCTAGCCTAGCGTTTATTCCCATGACACTAGGAAGTTATGGCGCGTGTTTCAATGACATAGGAAAGTGTGTAATGTTATAGAGGAAGTTTCCATGACGGCTGGAAATGTGGATTGCTGTGTCGCTTGCCACCGTGGCGTGGTAGTATGAAGTGCGAGCGATAGAGATGGGTAAAAAAAGCTGGAACAGTTTTTTTTTTAACTGTTACAAAATTGAAACTGTTTCGTGATATAACCTGTTCCAACTGTTCCAAAGGGTGTTACACTGGTCCGGTGATAACTTCAACGTTCCACATGGTTCCAACAGACAAACAGTTTAATTTATAAACAATTTTCCTCTTCTTTGCTGTCTGCAAAGGCCACGTGTAGTGCTATCATTGACCTCCAATCGAATGTAGATATTATATCCATGTTCCACACGGCCTTCGTGCAACAGTAGTTTATGTAGGATCGCGAAATTTAATTGTACGAATCAAATTCCCTAATAAATCTGATATTAATTATTAGCTGTACATAGATGGAGACTATGTTGATGGTGCCTTAACATAGTGTTAATTATTAATATACCGCGAAAAATATCATTGGCTAATCTCATCGTTGTTAAACTCTCCTAGGGTTATATGCATAATTTTTACTAAAATCGATTCATTTTGAATTGCAGTTATTTACTGTACCCTTAACAGTAACCTACGAAAAATGACTTTCGTTGTCATAATACACTGAACAGCTGATTTAAAGACGATTCAAGGACTTTGAAACATGTTCCGAAAGAGATGAGAAGTTGAAACAGTTGGAACAGTTGGCACTGATGTTGTACATATATACTTATGAAACTGTTTCTTTGAAACTGTTATTTTGGAACAGCTTCGGTCATGAAACAGTTACAGTCGAAACTGTTCCTTAAAGCTACGGTTTGGCTACGGCGATCTTCGCCGACGATCATCGCTGGCGATCTTCGCTGGGAT
Organism: Periplaneta americana; assembly: GCF_040183065.1. Classification (NCBI taxonomy): domain Eukaryota; kingdom Metazoa; phylum Arthropoda; class Insecta; order Blattodea; family Blattidae; genus Periplaneta; species Periplaneta americana. Next base: position 175,544,621 of record NC_091124.1, read on the forward strand.
TCTGTTCCGTTGATTTGAATGTGCCTGGTTTCTTTACGGCGATGAACGTCAACGAACGTCGCTGGGCTCGACGAACATCGTCGGCGTTTACCTTGGAGGCAAAAACCTGGCGATTGTAAAATTACAGTAGGTCATGAATTAAATCATTTAATAACATGTGATTTATACATCATACGTACCATAATGGCGGTAAAACAGAAATCTTTCTGCAATTTCTCCACTAATGAAGACGAGATATTAATTGATTAAACACAAATCCCTGTACGACATGAGCCAAAAAGAAGAACCAACGTAAACAATAACAAATCTATACTTTGTAACAACCAGAACTGTTAATACAATTGAGTAAAGTGATTCATAATTGAAGGACACACACGATGCGGCAGATTTAGCTACTGAAGTAAAAGTTTCAGTGTGAAATAGTAAGTGAATTCCGAACAAAGAAGAGAAGTGCAACAACCTCCTCACATTATTATTTTTTTATTTGTAACATTATTTCCTAAATAAATGCTCCTAAATGAAAAAATAACATTGTAAAAAGTAAAACTGAAGTGTTTATATCATTGGTTTTTACCTTAAAGTTATGCTTATCTTTCAGCTTGGCTTATTAGTTTGTGAATAAATGTTGTGGGTAATTTTACAATATCATTTTCAATTGAACTTAAAACAAAATGAAATTGTTCGAGAGAAAGTCTGAAATATTCCTTAAAATTGGTGGGTTCATTTTCAAGATGTCTTAATATCAGTGAATTAAATGACCCCTCTGTATATCTATTTCTAAACATGACATTAACTACTTTAAAGATCCGTACTTGTTTTTCAAGGCAAAACTTATATTATAACGTTATCATATTGTCATCCACTTATCAGCTGATCAGACACGGTCAACTAAATAAAACAATTTACTATCCACCTACGAAGTTCGCAGGTAAAGAAACCACTCTCTGACGATGACCGCTGGAGATTAAAAAGAACTGTTTATCCCATCTCTAGCGAGTGATGCCTTAGGGCTATACTACACGAACGTTAAAAACGTTGCGTTGACAACGTTCTTTTATAGAAACTTGGTTTTTGGTAATATGATCGCTTCTACATACTAGGTTCAAAAAGTTCCCGGAATTTGCTAGTATCATAGAAACAACGTACCTTAAACACTATTCTACAGCATTCCCTTCAAAATAGTTGCCTTCCGGAACAACACACTTTTGCCAACGCGTGTGGAGTTCCTGGAAGCAGGCCTGGAAGCCATTTTGTGAAACCCGTCTTAATGCTCTCGTCGCGTTTGCGATAACCTCTTCAGCATTGAATCTCCGTCCTTTCAGATGACTTTTCAGACGGGGAAACAGAAAGTAATCAGGGGGTGAGAGATCAGGAGAGTATGATGGGTGATCCAAAGCAGTTATGTTGTGCCTGGCAAGAAAATTCTTTACAATAATTGGGCGATGAGCAGGTGCATTGTCATGCATAAGGAATCAGTTGTTTTCTACCCACTTTTCTGGACGTTTCCTTCTCACTGCGTCCCGGAGGCGACGGAGGATTTCTACGTACAATTCTTTCGTTACAGTACGACTTCTGGAATGAACTCATGGTGGATGAGACCCTGAGAGTCGAAGAAAACTTCCAACATAACTTTGCCTTTGGAAGTGTCCCTAGGAAATTTTTGCTCCCGAGGAGATGTTTTCGATTTCCACTCAGATGACTGTCGTTTAGGGACTGGGTCGTACAAGTGGCACCAAGTTTCATCACGAGCAATAATTTTGTTTAAGAAATCACCATCTTCATCAGCCATACTGATCATGTCCCCAGCAAGAGTCATTCTTGTTTCTTTCTGTTCTGTCGACAACATTTTCGGAACTAACTTCTGAGACACGTAATGCATGTTGAGGTGCTTGTGAAGAACATTGTGTACACTTCCGACTGATATTCCGACCTCTGCTGCTATCTCTTTTATGGTTTTACGACGGTCGTCCCTCACAACATTACGCACACACTGAGCGATTGCTTCATTTGTTGCAGTTGTTGGTCGGCCGCTGTGTACGTATCGCGGCCACCAGAAAAGCGTTTATGCCAAGCATACACTTGAGTTTTTTTCATTGCTGCTTCGCCATATGCTTCTTCCAACAATCTTAATATCTCTGCAGGAGTTTTGTCTAACAAAACACAGAACTTGATGTTTGTACTTTGCTCTGTGGACATAATTACAAAATGCGACGAACAAGCAAAACACTATGATAAACAATTGCCTACAACTCAAAACCAACAATCGCCATTATCAACAAACTTTAAGGAAATGACATCATGAATGTTACCAACAAAACAAATGTATAATATCCCTTGTTATATATTAATACGAAAAATGGTAGTAAAATTCCGGGAACTTTTTGAACCCAGTAGTATAATTGCATGACTATACTACACAAGCGTTAAAAGTGCTGTGTTTGGTTGCGTTGCTTCGACGTTGAGAAGTTTCAACGCATAGGTCTGCGTTGGCAACGCCATCTTTTGCAAACGTATTCATACTACATGTGCGTCACCAACGCAACGTCAACAACAGACTGGATATTGTCAAGCAAATGCAGTTTTTACTACCTACTCTTGGTGAAAATGAAACCATTTCGAATATACCTCCACCTAAGCAAGAAGACATACCGGATGGTATTATTTCTCAGGCTACTTCGGGTCATGAAAGTAATGTAAACGATACCCAAACAAAATCGGGACCATCTCTTCGCTCGACAGGGACAGGAAGAAAAGAAAAATCTGAAAATATTCTAGTAATTACAACAAGGGATACTACAAATATATTATCAGAGAGAGTGGCCATACAAATACAAGACAGAGAGAATGACAAGGATGGAAACAAAGCTTTCCTATTATCATTTGTCAAAATCATGGACTTTTATCTCCAGAGCTTGCAATTGAAGCCCGTTTCAAAGTTCTGAAGTGTTCAGAAACCTGCTTATCGAGCAACGGGCAACATCAAGAATGTCCCAATTGTCAGATATGTTGCCGTTGAGTGTTATTGCCGATGGTTCAAATTATTCTGAGTTCATTGTTAATTTCAGTCAGTAGGCCTACTGATTTCTGCAACTTGTAATGTTCTTAATTTTAAACATATTATGCATAAAATAAAAATATAATCATTTTCTGCAGCTTGTAATGTTCTTAATTTTCAACATATTATGCATAAAATAAAAATATAATCATTACAAATTAAGGCAAATTTTATTACTTACCTTAATGTTACAACCAGCTTTTCGACAGGGTGAATTGATTTCCTCATTACAGTATTAGTTATCCTAATTTTATGAGAAATTAAATTCAAAAGATCATCAAAACTTTTTATTGACATTTTGTAATAGAGAAAAAAAAAAACTTGTCGGGGTAATGTCGGTGATTTTCAAATGCAGTACAGTATAAAACTTTCCTGTCGAAAGTCTCTTAGGGTGCTATTCATAGACATTTCGCAGCACGTGCTAAGGTAGCCCCGGCTATCCACTGGTTACTAGTACAGAATTCAAATCATATCCTATCGCTAACACTGGTTTATGAATACGAAAAACGCTGATCATCTACCGGAAGCCCGCGCTAAAAATGTCTATGAATACGGCCCTTAATGTTTGCGGGATGAATTCGCCATCTCCTTTTCCTCTTTTTTTTTGAGACAGACTTATGGCGAAGTGCATCAACACTGATTAAAAACGCAGTAATCATAGATTACGAAACGACGGTTAAACAGTAGCCGTGGTTAAAATGTAATGTATGTGCACCATTCATAATCACCGATTACTAAAACATGTCTAGCTGACACCTCATTTAACCAGAGTAATGTCTATGATGGTACATTGTTTCTACAAAATGACTAAAGGAAAGCATCCATACCGCTGCAAAGATAATAGTCAACGTCTAAAAACGACTCCGCTCACTATGTTCTACATCGAAATGAACGTATCCTACATTTTCGCGTTTCATTTGTTTGCCTTTGGGCGCTGTTATATTTGTGAGTTCCATTTCTTTGTTTTTCTGTACTGTTAGGTTAAAATCGTACAAAATGGAAAATTGAATCCAAAAATGATTATATCCCAATGTTATGTTGAAGTATCGATAGACTAGATTTAAATTTATTATATAAAAGAGATGGAATATCCATAAAGGAAAAGGATGCAGAAGATTGGTAGGAATATGTGTACGATCTTGGACACCATTTACACCAGGGAATTGTGCATTATCCTAAGATCCATCCATAACCTCTCTTTGTTCAGCCAGTGACATAGAGAAAGAGATACCGGTATTAGAGTATTCCCTCTTAAAATACAGAAAATAACAGTTACATAGAATCGTAATATAAGCAGCCGATCCGTAGGAGAAATATGATTGTTCTTGTGTTATTTCAAGTAATCCATTTGTAGATTTTGATAAACGAAATCCCTCCTGAAATTTTCTGTCACCTAATTCCTCGTAAGAATTCTCTCTTTCCACTAAAGAACCTTCACGCTCACGCTCTATCCAAGTAATTCAAGTACTGCACAATAATAATCGTCTTCAAAATAATCACCTGTGGTTCTGGCCGCCATTTTGCTTTACTTGCCCTACTAATCGCTGGTTATCTCCTTTAACCGCTCATATTTGGCCGGTTAGAGATTACTGTGGTTAACCTCCTATTTAAGTCGTAACCGAAGTCGATCCATCGTAAAAATGCTTAATCAGGGATTAGGTGACAATTTTAACCGATGGTTACACTAACCGACGTTGATGCACGTGGGCATTAACGCATAGCAGAGCTACATATGCAACTTCTATACCATCCATTGCAGCTCTGAAACCAAACACAGCGTCCCTAACGCAACGTGTAGTTTATACATTTTTCACACGTTACCAACGCCTGTCAACGCAACATTTTTAACGTTCGTGTAGTATAGCCCTTAGTGTGGATTGTTGTGGCTCCTGTCTCCACGGCTGCGGGAGATGTTTGCGCGCCGGATAGTAGCGCTACTGATGGAGCTGCGCGCGGGACGGGGGGCAGGGCTGGGAGCGGAAGAGGCAAGAAGTTGCTGCGGAGCGCCGTCAGTGATTCGTGGACCCGCGTACAGGCAAGAGCGGCCGATCGATACCGCAACAGCTGACATATGTTCGGCGACGGCGGCGGCGGCGACACTTCTACCTCAGGTAAGCAACAAGTGGCTAGATCGATATATCTCGACCTGCAGAGCCTCGGCCTTACGGCTCCAAAATCTTTCTCCTCTTGTGGCGAGAAACTCTCGAGTGAGGACTATCGGTTGGGGGTACCCGCCCCCTTCCTCTTGTGGATGTGTCGTTGGTTAACAGATGCTCTTCTTACTGAATATTGCTGCCCGCCATTTTGTCACTTTTTCCTGACAATCCAGAGTCGTACCGCGAAGGGGAGGGGGGGGGATAGCCTGGGATTATTCTCAAACATTCGCATCGGCGCCATGTTTAAACCGTTGTAAATATCCCAGCCGATTTCGGCCCGGGATTAAGTGCACTCGACTTTGAACCGTCATCTTCCCATATGCTTTATTCGGATGCAAATACGTTGACGAGCACCTGATCGAGGTGAGATGGAGTTGCAGCGGACTGTGCGACCCAAATTTAATTCGATCGCTATTTGAATTATTCGTTCTTGAAATCGACGTTGTAGTGGACACCGCTTGTCATCGCATCGGCTGTTGTCATTGTTGAGACACGTGACTAAGAAGATGGCCAACGTCTTGTCCACCGCTGAGGAAACGCTTAGAAGCGGTTGCTACGACACGCGATCCCAATAATGGAATCGATAAATCGATTCTCTTAAAGGGCAAGATGTAGCGGACGTTAAGCTGGTGATGTTTTGTGCTTGTATAAATAGTCGCATCTGGAATCCGCGTCCCACGCAGTTTGCAGTAGTAAGCATTTCCAGATTTTATTTCGAAGACGAGCGCAGGGACGCACGGCGGGTTTGGATCTGATCAATGCATTCATATAAACTCGTGAGTGGGGCAGACGGACGGACACACCGCTGATCGATGCGGACCGTCCGAGCTGATGGGTTTTATTATTGCGCTTAATTAAACTACGCTCAAAATTAAATTAATCCGCTTTGTGGCCGTCTCCTTCGCGTGTTCCTTCCTTCGTCTCCCCAAAGACACTGACGTATAGACTGATAAGATAGCGTGGTGTCAACACTCCACAGGCAGCGGAGGCTGCTGGTCTAGTTTTCTGTTTATATATTTGTTTTTCTCTTTCCCTCTCGTTCTCGCTACCGCTTCCCTCCTCTCTGTTATTTCTTCCTTCATTGCCGTCTTTCTGCTTAGTTCTCATGATGCGTATACTGAAAAGTATTTTGATTATGTAAGACTCGATATTGACGGAAATAAATTTGTTTAACTTTCCATATATGGAAGATACAGGGACATCACTTTATTTTTACCAACATTTTTAACATTAACCTGGCTATACTCGGAAACACTGTTGCCCCCTTCCATTACAGAAGTTTCATGTTACTAGTGCAATATGTAAACAAATCATTTTACTAGGTATAGGAGGAGAGAAAAGTAGTGTATCCATTTATGTTGTAGGGAAATACGATATTACGATTTTCAGTTTGATCATCACTTTTACGGAATTTATCAAAATACAGTAGAGTAGTAACATTTTTTTTTTCAAAAACTCAACTTTTCAGGCGGCTATGTTCGTTATGTAATGTCTACTTGATTTAGCATATTAATTATTGGTGTTAACATACAATATAGAGAGTGCATTTAAATTGAGGGGTCATAAGTAAAGGGCTTTAAGTGCACTTAAGTTACTTTTGAGATAATAGGTTTAAATATTTAAGCTTTCGTAAAACCGGTGAAATTTTTATTTAAATTTTAATGTGTGATGCGATTGAAATATCCCTTTTCCACTAAAATTTTAGATACTTTTGCTTGCACTGGATGCACTTAACTCATGTTATTACAAATGTCACTACCATTCCTTTGCTTCTAGCCACCTCAATTCAAAAAAAGCTAATCTGAATTTTTAAACAAGTTGCTGAAAATGGTTGCCGTTCATTACAATGCAGGCTTCAATTCTTTACGCATATTATTAAAAACATTTTGAAGCATATTCTCTGAAATTGAATTGATCGTTTCTTGAATATAATTTTTTAGTACGATATTATTAATATAGGTTCTTTCTTCTATAGAAAACGCAATCATATTTCTGAAACACACTATACACTGCAGTGTTTACTTCACTGCTTGAAGACTTCGAATGCAACAGCGGCCGTAAGTTTGTGTGTCTGACGGGAGCAAGGACATTAGTGAAGGGGTGAGAGTGAAGTACATTCAGAAATGCAGGTACAATAAAAATGCAAGTAAAAATAAAATGATGTCCCTGTATAAATGTTTGTCCGTATATGTACTACTGTACACAGCGACTGGACAAACTTTTATTTTTATACATCTTATTTTTATTTCTTTTCTTGTTTCTGTCGTTGTCTTCTACCTTTCTATTCTTTTTCTTTCTTTCTTTCTCCTTTTGTGTCTTGTGGAAATCTTTCTTCATGCGCTTCTTTCGCTTTTTATTTATCTTTATTTTTCTTTCATTTTATTTTCCTTTTCTTCTAGCCATATTTTCCCTTTATCTTTTTACTCTATGATTGTTGAGTCTTTTCCATACAAAGTCAACGTCCCTTAATAATAAACAAATACACGGAAAATAAAATACCGGAGAAGATTGCAAAATTAAAAAATAGAAGGAAGGAAGCATTAAAGGGAAAGTACAGTTACTGAGGTGACTAATAAATTCAATTTTGGAAGGTACGATTTTTCTAGACTCACAGATAATAACATATTTGACTTAGAAATTATTTGGCTATCTTTTTTATTTCTAAATTTAATAGTTTTGAAGGTACGTCAAAAGAATATTATGAAATAAAATTAAGGAATGAAGGCTTACCTACGAGAGAGAGCTTGTATGAACTGTATAAATACTTTTGTAAGGAAAGAGGTATGGAATTAGAGATGATTTAGATACGCTAGCTGCACATTGCAGATTGAAGAGGGAAGTACATCTTAGGAAGGTAAACCAATACTGATGGTACCAATATTCTAGAATGAGTTGAGTCTTGCACAATAACTGAAAGCTAGTGCAAGATAAAACAAATTATGTAAATAGGTAAAATGTAGAGTCTTTTCCATACATGCCGCCTCTGCTTTCAATGTGGGTTTTATCAGCTACTCGAGCTGAACGCGTCTGCAAATAATTTGATTAAGTATCCTCTCGCGCCACCTGAATTCGAACATATCGGACGATCGGCCGCCAGAGGTTGTCCAAAGAGAGCAGTGTGTTCAGTTGTGCCAACAAAGGCTGCAGCACCGGTAGAAGGAGTGAGTATCGCACTGTGAGCTCTTTATTTTTTTGTTGACCAGTGAGAAACACGTTATTATTTCTCCTCAGTGTAGTGAACGATCTGTGTCCACATCAGTACGTAAGTCTGTGAGATTGGGAAAGAGTCCGTCTTTCGCTACAGCGGTTCAAGGACATTGTTGTAAACGAAATATGTCATTTTTACGTTCCTTACACAAATCTGACTTTAGAATTGTGTCAATTCAGAAAGTTGTAGGAGAATTATTACAAATAGGCCATATTTCACCAAGTACAAATATAGTACTACAAGCAATAGTTTTATTTCCAGATCTTATAAACTTTATAACTCTTTGCCATTGCATATAAGAAACACGTCATATTTTACTTTCAAAAGGATGGTGAGAAGGACATTGATGGCAAATCCACTCTACAGTGTCAATAATTTTAGCAATATTACGTTTTAGATACTATTTGTTTTAACCTCATGTAATTGACAAATCTGTACATTTTAACCTGATTTTATACTATTTCTATTAAAACTTTAACCTGTTTTTGTGATTATCTGGTGATTGTATATTTATTTTTTATTTTATTGCCATGTATTATATATATATATATATATATATATATATATATATATACTCTGACGTTGTCTATGACTGTAAATAGCTGAATGGCATTAAATTCATCTATCTATCTATCTATCTATCTATCTGTCTGTCTGTCTGTCTGTCTGTCTGTCTGTCTGTCTGTCTGTCTGTCTGTCTGTCTGTCCGTCCGTCCGTCCGTCCGTCCGTCCGTCCGTCCGTCCATCCATCCATCCATCCATCCATCCATCCATCCATCCATCCATCCATCCATCCATCTATCTATCTATCTATCTATCTATCTATCTATCTATCTATCTATCTATCTATCTATCTATCTGTCTGTCTGTCTGTCTGTCTGACTATGAGCGATAAATTACCATGAGTACGTAATGAAGCTTTTCTTACACGATATGAATTCATTTTCATTTAGTTTACGGGCTACCTCGGTGTAGCCCTATGTATTGGCCAAGTCTCGCAGCGTTAATGTTGTATGGAGGCTAAAGTCGTGGGTTCGAATCCCACCTGAGACACGAATATACGTTACTTGACATCTTGTTACATCGCGTCATGTGGTTGCTTGATCTGAGGTCAGAAAAGTCCACAGACTTGGGTTAATGGTAAAATCTCGGGTATGAAAATATTCGATACATAACTTAAGTTTAGTGATTCTTCCTGAGTCACTTCAAAACAAGAAAATTATACTTGTTTTTTGAAAGATGAGACATGACAGGAGCGTTGCGATCGGAAAAACAACTGAATGTCACATAGCGTGGTAGGTCTGTTGCTATGGTAACAACCGTTGAGTTGCGAAACTTATCGTTTCCACATGGCGAATGCTTATAGCTCTCTTGTGCACAAAATGTTAGCATTGGTACGTTTTGTGTTTGATTCTCTGTTGATTTTTGTATAGTTTTCTTACCTTTGCGTCAATTGTCAATTAATGTTTTAACGTCAGCCATCTTAACGTCAATAGGGATATCTTATGCGAAGTTTTACCGTTAGATGGCAGGATCATTCCATGAGGGAAAGGGCTATTTTATGCCATATGCTACAGTTGATTACGTTCTCTTGTTGGTTTTTTGTGCGTGTCAAAATTATATTTATAATTATTTTGTATAACCTAGTATAATTTAATATAATTCAGTATTTTCTTATCTCATAATTTAATTTAATTTACAATAAATAATAGCATAAACTTGTATAATACTTACCGATTTCTCTTTTAAGAGATGGATGAGGAAATCTGCAGTATGCAGAATATAGATACGAGTAAATCGAATGTTCATGAACCTAAATGAGAGCTTTGAGAACGAGGTGCATGAATAAAAAAAAAATAAATAAAATAAATAAATAAAGGAACTTTGTCGAAGGTGAATATTACCTCTTTAATCATTAGTATTGTAAGTACCGTACGCTAAAAACAGGATATGCAGCTACCAATGTGTTTTTTTATAGAGAAAGAACTATCGAGATTGAATTCCTCGTATTTTTTTCTCTAGTTGCAGAAAGATCAAATGCAATATTTGATAAGATGATATAATATGATCGCAGTAGCATCACGATTATTCCTGTGTTTTGAAGGTTAAGGACATGCAGTTTTGAATATGTGTAGGGTGATTTTGAAAATTTGAAGTAAAAAGATGGTTTTAATAATTAATCTACAGCACATTAAAAACATCACTCACGAAATGGATTTCACAATGGATCGTCCTGGATAATAAACATCCCAGTTAATGGAGAGTTTACTGCAGGCGTAAACTTCTGAGTCTCCTATATAATCTAAGCTAACATAGTTTGCTGTGGAGATTGCTATATTTTTATTAATTTTTCTTTTCCCTCTTCTAAAATTAAACTGTAGCCAGAAATTCCTTACTTGAAGTAGTTATTTTTGTTCAATAGCTGGCACTTTCGAGGCGCAATTTAATTAGTTAATTTTTTTAAGGTTTAAAGCATAAATTCAGAATATTTCGGGACCTGAATGAAGACAAAAGGCTTTCCCTGGTTTTTACATATAGGAACACAACAAAAATGTAGCATTTTGAGTTGTTTTTAAGAGTAATGTACTAATACGCTACGTAAATCCTCAATGTTTATATACCGGAAAACAAATGCCCACGCAAAGCGCATCCCTCAAAGTACACGCGCGCTATCTGTTGGTGCTAGTTCAGGATATCCCTATTGCTAGCTTCCATCAGCTGGCAGCATGGTAGTCCATATTGGCAACATAGCACTGTAGTTCCAAGCCGGCCGCTTAACTGTCATGTCCCATCTTAAAAAAAAAACAAGTATAAGAGAATTATTCACTTATTACACCCCAAGCGGGAGTGCCGCAGGGCTCCGTATTAGGACCACTACTTTTCTCTATCTACTATCAAAGAACTTACAGTATTGCCGATATCACCTCTATGCCGACGACCTACAACTTTACATACATTCCAGACCCAATACGATCAATGAATCGATTGACAAGTTAAATTGTGACCTAGCCACTGTCTCCACTTGGGCGGTCAATTTCGGACTCGCACTTAATCCAAGTAAGACTCAAGCTATAATTATTGGACATAAGCGTTTAGTTAACTCCCTTAATAACAGTAATCTTTCAGTTGTTACCCTTAACAACACGCTAATCCCTTATTCATCTGTCATAAAAAATCTTGGCTTCTTTTTTTATAATAATCTAAGTTGGAATTTTCAAGTTAAAGAAACGATAAAAAAATCTGTTCCTCCATTCACTGTTTGAGTCGCTTGAGAAACTTCTTGCCCCAGCAACTAAAACTTACCTAGTAATGCCGCACTTCGATTATTGTGACGTTTTGTTAAGTGATCTAAGTTCTGAACTGTCAGTCAAGGTACAGCGAGCTCAGAATATGTGCGTCAGATACGTGTGCAACATCCGACGATATGATCACATATCACCTCCCTTCGCAAATCTTTCGTGGCTCCGACTTAAAGAACGCAGAACTTTACACTCTTTGTCTTTACTCTTTCGAATTCTGCACACTTCAATACCAAATTACCTTTCGTCTCGTTTCTCTTATCTATACTCTAACCACGACGTAAATACCAGATCACTTATCTGTAGCACGCTAAGTATACCTCTTCATAGAACATCTTGTTATTCATCATCTTTTACAGTATCCACCCCGCGTCAATGGAATTCCTTGCCACAAAGTATTAGGGGCTGCAAGACAATAAACACCTTTAAAAACAGCTTAAAAGATAACCTTCTTAGCATTTCACTCCAATCATATTGATTTAAACTATCACTGACTACATTGTTACTTCATTCTTTAGACATCACCCTGATAGTGCTGTATTTTCAAAATTGTCTCATAATAATCTCTTTCTATTATCTAATATTATTTGAAATATATTAACATTATATGTATTTTAGCTTAATTCTGCTACACAGTTTATTTCAGTGTTTAATTAATAGTTCGTAGTATTTTGTTGTTTAATTCGTAAATAACTCTTGTATACATCAATGTGGTTTTAGGCGTAATAGATCGACTATTGATCAGATTTTTTGTATTCGACAGATAATGGAGAAAAAATGGGAGTATAAGGGTACTGTACATCAGTTATTCATAGACTTAAAAAAGGCATATGACTCGGTTAAGAGGGAAGTATTATATGATATTCTTATTGAATTTGGTATTCCCAAGAAACTAGTTCGATTAATTAAAATGTGTCTCAGTGAAACGTACAGCAGAGTCCGTATAGGTCAGTTTCTATCTGATGCTTTTCCAATTGACTGCGGGCTAAAGCAGGGAGATGCACTATCACCTTTACTTTTTAACTTTGCTCTAGAATATGCCATTAGGAAAGTTCAGAATAACAGGCAGGGTTTGGAATTGAACTGGTTACATCAGCTTCTTGTCTATGCGGATGACGTGAATATGTTAGGAGAAAATACACAAACGATTAGGGAAAACACGGAAATTTTACTTGAAGCAAGTAAAGCGATCGGTTTGGAAGTAAATCCCGAAAAGACAAAGTATATGATTATGTCTCGTGACCAGAATATTGTACGAAATGGAAATATAAAAATTGGAGATTTATCCTTCGAAGAGGTGGAAAAATTCAAATATCTTGGAGCAACAGTAACAAATGTAAATGACACTTGGGAGGAAATTAAACGCAGAATAAATATGGGAAATGCGTGTTATTATTCGGTTGAGGAGCTCTTATCATCCAGTCTACTGTCCAAAAATCTGAAAGTTAGAATTTATAAAACAGTTATATTACCGGTTGTTCTGTATGGTTGTGAAACTTGGACTCTCACTTTGAGAGAGGAACATAGGTTAAGGGTGTTTGAGAATAAGGTGCTTAGGAAAATATTTGGGGCTAAGCGGGATGAAGTTACAGGAGAATGGAGAAAGTTACACAACGCAGAACTGCACGCATTGTATTCTTCACCTGACATAATTAGGAACATTAAATCCAGACGTTTGAGATGGGCAGGGCATGTAGCACGTATGGGCGAATCCAGAAATGCATATAGTGTGTTAGTTGGGAGACCGGAGGGAAAAAGACCTTTAGGGAGGCCGAGACGTAGATGGGAGGATAATATTAAAATGGATTTGAGGGAGGCGGGATATGATGATAGAGACTGGATTAATCTTGCACAGGATAGGGACCGATGGCGGGCTTATGTGAGGGCGGCAATGAACCTTCGGGTTCCTTAAAAGCCATTTGTAAGTAAGTAAGTAATACATATAACTCTCATCTAAATCAAATTGTTGAATTCTTTGTAAGTTCATGCATATGTATATACACTTTTGCTGGTTGAGTGGAAGAGAAGGCCTTACGGCCTTAACTCTGCCAGCTAAAATAAATCGTTATTATTATTATTATTATTATTATTATTATTATTATTATTATTATTATTATTATTATTATTATTATTATAATATTCGTGTTATGTTATCAGTAGGAACCTTTCTCTGTGTTAGTTTTTCCCTAGATATTAGGTAAGTGCAACGTGTAGGTCATCACGGTATAAACACAGAAGCGTCCTCATGCAAAAGTTTCCATTCGTGCTTTCGTCAGGCAACAGACACTCCGCCCAAATAGGTTCCCGAGAGCCTCAGCTTCCTCAGTGCGAGAAATCAAAATTACTTCAACGAAAAGAGGTCCGGCGGGATGACAGTTTTATACACGGTTGCAGATTTTAGCTGAATGATCAAATGCATATGAGAACCTCGTGGTCGGTTTGCTCTCGCGTGCCAGGAGATCTCCGCGCCGCTATTTTTACCTCGAAGCGTAAAGCTTTCAATGCGCGAGCAAATAAACGCGGGCTGCAAGCGTAGTGTCAACAAACACGCTACAGGGTGTGCGCGAATCGCAGTCCGTGGAGCACGACCCCGTTCTGAAATAATACATCTCTAGGCGCTAGAGAGAAAGATGAAAAACGTACAAATGTCAAGTGACGGGGTAGGAGGAGAAGACTTTTACGAATAAATTAATCCCCCCAGTTCAACGGAACGCGTAACCATAACAACCAGTTCGATACACTCGCGCGCTACATTACCGACAGACACAACATGCATAATGAATGTTTGTTTGTGAGGAGCGGATCCTACCTATTTACATAGTGTGTGACGTCATCTGTAATTAAGAGTGTCTTGCATTTCGTTGCTAGGTAACACAACACTTCGGCTAGGGTTCGATGTTTCAAGCTTCGTTTCACTCCATTTCTTTTCATTTAGTCAACTGTTTTTGTATGTTGGTTATATTGTGAGTTGAGAGGGAGCTTCTTCTGTGTTACATAATGCTGTATATCCCAAAACCAGTCACGAGTTCTACAGGGACATCATTTTATTTTTACTAACATTTCTAATATTAACCTGGCTATACCTTTGGGTCAACGATTAAGAACCGGAAACACCGTTTGCTACCCCCTTCCACGACTGGAGTTCGATGATACTGGCGTAAAATACAAACAAATCACTTTACTACGTATAGGAGGGAAGAAAAGTAGTTCATCCATTTACGTAAACTAGGAAATATCGCGATTTTGAGTTTGATAATTTTCATTAGGTTTTTGTTTAATCAAAATACAGTACAGTATTAACAATGACTGTTTTTACTCACGAACTGAGCTTTCCATGTGGACGTATTCATTATGCAGTGTATATTATACTGTCTACAGCACATTAGCGTACAATATAGAGAATGAAGTTAAATTGAAAAATAATCATAATACGGATATTTAAACACATTTTTGAAAATGGTGGCCGTTCATTTCGATACAGGCTTCAGTTCTGATGTGCATATTATCGTACTATAGACTATTGTACCTAATTCCAATTACCAGTTTCGTCCTTCGTACTAGTAACTCATGTTGAAATAATTCTCTACCTACTCTATAAAAGAGACCTTAAGTACTGTAAATTCAGTCTTCACTTCTGCCCGATCCGAAAAGATAAAATCACTCAGACATGCTATCTATTGTCCTTCCCAAGTGGTTACATCGCAGCGTCGTAGAAAGGGAGGAAATCTCGTGACAGTTAATTACTTAAAGGCCCTTTTATTTAAGTTATTTTAAACAATTGTATGGGTATAATACTACGTAGACGTCCAATTCTTAACAGAAATTAATGTTCTCAGAAAAGAGCTAAGACAACCCAGCCACTGGCATTTACAGAGAGGCGAATAGAAGCAGGTGGGAGAAACCGGGATGCAACGTAGGCAAATGGAAAATGATGCAATATTGAAAGCTCTTTCGTTACTGGAAAACGCGAACATATTTTTGGAACGTACTGTTTACTATGACCGTAAGGCTACTATGACTGTATATGCGGTCTTGGACCTGTGTGGAGGACAGTTGAACTTCATTAGTACA
Organism: Periplaneta americana; assembly: GCF_040183065.1. Taxonomy (NCBI): domain Eukaryota; kingdom Metazoa; phylum Arthropoda; class Insecta; order Blattodea; family Blattidae; genus Periplaneta; species Periplaneta americana. The sequence goes on from NC_091124.1 coordinate 175,560,410, forward strand.
TTCAAAAACTCAGGTAGAATAAAAATTGAAGTAAAAAATAAAATGATGTCCCTGTACTTCTATTATGTTGGACCAATATTAGCAATTTTTGACGTGAATACGTTTGTAAGTTCAGTCCAGTGCAATCCCACAAAGTTGACCGACAAATTTTCAGGCCAGTTTTGTCGCGTCCATAGTTTCTAAACCACACGACATATTCCAATGAAGTAAACGGCGATCGACAGACGAAGGATCAATGTATCCAACTTGACCTTGATGCGCGAGAGGGAAGAAGTTGAAACCCGAATTGGCTGGTCGACCGATAGTCGAAGCAGTGTAATTCGAGATTGCGAAGCGATAGAAAGTTCAGGATGGTGTCAAACGATTCATAACGAACCAGACTAAAATCTCAATTGAGCAACAACCAGCAGCCGACAAGTTAAATTGAAAAAAAAAAAATTCGCGGTTACTATAGCAACCGATGTTTACTCTCAATGTGTAGTTCCAGCATATTGAAGATACACTGGGTTTTCAGGGTATCTGGAAAGAAGATATATTGATTGTCACTGTTGACGTTTATTTTAACAGCAATTTTATCAGCGACGTATTCACACATAAAACTTGCAGCTGTCTCCTATACAGCCTACCCCGATTTTTTTCTCTTAGAGTTTTGGGTATAATGTTATTTTAAGTGATCGTGCTTCATTTAATTTAGGATGCACATTATTATTATTATTATTATTATTATTATTATTATTATTATTATTGTTATTTATCATTATTATTATTTTTTTTTTATTAGTTGTGTTTATTATTAACTGTCATTATTGAGTGTAATTAGTTACCACTGCCACCGGGTATATACCCATTTGAGTGTGAATAAATACGTACACACATACACATACATAATTTTGAATATTATGATATGGGTAAAGAAATATATATTAACACTTACCGATGTCGCAATATCTATCTCATTATTTTTCCTATACAACCTATAGAGTTTTGGATATAATTTTGAATATTAGTAGTAGTAGTAGTAGTAGTAGTATTAGTAGTATTTATTTATTTAACCTGGTAGGCCGTCAGGCCTTCTCTGCCCCTCTACCAGGAGATTCCAACTATAATATGAAGAATAAAATTACAATTAGTATTAAATTTACTATTACAATTACAAATCAAATTACAATTAGTATTAAATTTACAAATTACAATTACAATAAAAATCAAAGTACGAAAAGATTACCTGACTAATTAAAGCTAGATAATTTATCAACAGTAATCTCACTAGACGTTTTGATTTTATCGATAAATCTGCGAGTGGAACACGAGCAGATTCATCTAGAGAAAATCAAAACTCGAGTGGGATTTAATTGACTATTACACGATTAGAAGAAAGTATATAAAGATTAGAAGTAACGAAGTACTCCAATACAATAAAATATTAATTGACTTACGAAAATACAACTGTCTTCAAATGTATTATTGTACCATCTCAACATTACAAATATTACGCCAGATGCATGCTAGATGGCAGTAGTGAGCAATGCCTTCTCGTTGAGAAGTTCTCGATCTATTATACGCGATGGCAATGTTACTAGTCAAGAAGGCTTTGTTGATTCAGTTTCATTTTTATTAAAATGCAACATTCCACTTCAATTATCCGAATCCCATTAATCAACGTCACTTGACAGATGATTTTCAATAAATCTTAATATTAAACAATCTGTGATACGTGACTATCCATAATATCATATAGCAGAAGCTATAACATAACCTAACTAATATACACAAGTGTTTGAAAAGTTTTAATTAACGACGACGACATAAAAATAAACATGAATAATTTTAAAAGCAATAATTATTGAATGTACAATTTTCAAATTTGAATGTGGTTGGTGGTTCAGTTGATGTTATATTGGACGTGTGCGTAATAGAAGTGGAACTCGTTGATTTAGGCCTACATGGTGTATTCAACTTATTCAGGATTTCCGAATGAATAATTTTAAAAGGAATAATTATTGAATGTACAATTTTCAAATTTGAATGTGGTTGGTGGTTCAATTGATGTTATATTGGACGTGTGCATAATAGAAGTGGAACTCGTTGATTTAGGCCTACATGGTGTATTCAACTTATTCAGGATTTCCGAATGGTGCTCTTCATTTATTTGTAAATCGGATTTCAGAAGATGCATAGGTATGATCAGTGATTTTTATTAATTCTTGTTCTTGAATGCCAATGCGAGTCGTAATTGAAACTGCTGTGCATCGACTGGAGTGGTTTGTAATTATATATATATATTTATATATATATATATATATATATATATATATATATTGACGTCCAGACCAGCGCAGTTTCAAATGTTGGCAAACAAAGAAACAAATGCTAGGGTTAAGCAGCCATGATTGGTTGAAATACGTCCTTTCGTACCGTTTTATTGGTCAAAAGTAGTATGACGTAGTAAGAGTGTAATAGTCATAGAAAAACAAAGAATATTTTATATTTACTGAATTACAAATTAAACCTAGAATAACAAAATTGTATAGTGATGAAATTACTGGATATTGAAATATTTTGTGATAGATTAAGGAAACTATTTACAGGAAATCAATTACTGACCAAGTGCCTAGTAAGTTTGCGTTTGAATTCAATTTTATTTCGACAGTCCCTGATGCTAGCAGGTAGCGAATTCCAGAGTTTTGGCAGGGCTATTGTGAAAGAGGATGAGTATGAGGAGGTGCGATGGGATGGTATTGTTAGTATTGTTTCATGACGACAGCGTGTGTTCAGATTATGGTGGGAAGAAAGGTAATATATAATATTATATTTTAATATGGGTACGGTAATATATTAACACTTATCGGTGTCGCAATATCTATGCCATTATTTTTCCTGAAACTGGGATGCTGAAATAGATTTCTGAGGTTCGATGCCACGAAAACAAAAACCCGGGGGTGGAGAGGCGACGCATTGCTGTTTATGTCGTTTTTAATCCAGACTGAAAGATTTTGGGCTTCGATCCAATTATATGACGTCAAGGCGTCCCAGTTGGAACTGACCCGATTAAATCCCCGTGCAGTTACGCCATTCCTCCGATTTTGAAGAATTCTGAGGTAGCACGACTTTGGTGAACGTCAGTCTGTATATACATCGCTGGCAACGTCCGATGAACACTACATCGCTAAACAAACACGATCCGATGAGACAGTCTTATCAATCAGGAGCGTCTTATCTATCAGTGTGTGTGATGCTCTCTTGTTTATTGTGTTGCAGGCGACACCTGCGCGTGCGAATGAACAATCATCAACAATTGGCGATGAAAACAAAAGGGCATCTAGTGCATTCGAAGCTCCAAGTAGCAGATTAGAAGTCACAGGCAGGGATATTTAGCAGCCGGACCGTCGGGGAGCAGGAAGGAAATTATTCAAGTCATTGTGAACGAGAACTGATTCGAGATGGACGTCTGCCAACATCAGCACCTGACGTTTTCTTCAGCTTCGCGGACCACGCTGGCTGCGTCGTGGTGGTGGTGAGTACACTGTGCTTTCCTAGTTCAAATCATGTCGTCGCCAATATACACAACATCCGTGCTAATTTGAGATGAAAAGTTTTATACATAACGCAGATACAATCATATATATTTAGAATGTGAAACTTGTCTTTATTACAATTAACTGACGGTAAACAAGAGCAGTAACCGGAAGTCTTGTTTTGTCTATTTTTTTTCGTGTAAGATCTGATTTAGGTTATATAATAATAATAATAATAATAATAATAATAATAATAATAATAATAATAATAATAATAATGATAATAATTTATTTTAGCTGGCAGAGTTAAGACCGTAAGGCCTTCTCTTCCACTCAACCAGCAAAAAGTATATATACAAATGCATGAACTTACAAAGAATTCAACAATTTGATTTAGATGAGAGTTACATGTATACTAGAGTTATTTACGAATTAAACAACAAAATACTATGAGCTATTAATTAAACACTGAAATAAACTGTGTAGCAGAATTAAGCTAAAATACGTATAATGTTAATATATTTCAAATAATATTAGATAATAGAAAGAGATTATTATGAGACAATTTTGAAAATACAGCACTATCAGGATGCATGTCTAAAGGAAGGAGTAACAGTGATAGTTTAAATCAGTATGATTGGAGTGAAATGCTAATAAGGTTATCTTTTAAGCTGTTTTTAAAGGTGTTTATTGTCTTGCAGTCCCTAATACTTTGTGACAAGGAATTCCATTGACGCAAGGTGGATACTGTAAAAGATGATGAATAACGAGATGTTCTATGAAGAAGTATACTTAGCGTGCCACAGATAAGTGATCTGGTATTTACGTCGTGGTTAGAGTATAGATAAGAGAAACGAGGCGAAAGGTAATTTGGTGCTGAGGTGTGCAGAATTTGAAAGAGTAAAGACAAAGAGTGTAAAGTGCTGCGTTCTTTAAGTCGAAGGCACGAAAGACTTGCGAAGGACGGTGATATGTGATCATATCGTCGGATGTTGCACACGTATCTGACGCACATATTCTGAGCTCGCTGTAACTTGACTGGCAGTTCAGAACTTAGGTCACTTAACAATAATCGAAGTGCGGCTTTACTAGGGTTTGTACTAGGGTAAGTTTTAGTTGCTGGAGCAAGAAGTTTCTCAAGCGACTCAAACAGTGAATGGAGGAACAGTTTTTTTTTTTATCATTTCTTTAACTTGAAAATTCCAACTTAGATTATTATCAAGAACGAAGCCAAGATTTTTTTTATAGACATTATAGATAATAAAATCAACCCTAGGAAAGCGGATGAAGAACATACATTCTATCTCCTGTGATTAGCACGATTTTATAGCGTCAAAATGGTGTACATAATGGGTGCCTAGCAAATACCTTAGTATAATAATGCCGGACAGCTGTATACTAGCAGCATTGGCTTTGAGTGCGAAAAATCGCGGACCTGACATCTAGCGCAGAGGGATGGAATTACGCTCACATATACAAATATTAACATAGCGAGATTCGGACTATTGTTTAAAACGTGAGTTACTAATGTGGAATTATATATGAAATACTTAAGAAATGTTGAATAATATTTAATGTAAAATTATTATCTTATATCAAAGCTGCATATTATGAGAAATATTGCATACTTCATATTACTTTCCGTAATTAATTGTTACATATTTTTTCTTTGGTTTACCGATACAAAATCAATCTGATATTAGGAATGAATTTACAGTAATGTTTTATATACGCATTGCTGACAACTGCAAAGTTAAAATTGATAGTAATCTAATGCTTGTAATAATTAGTAAAGGCATGTGGACAACAATAAACTTAATTTGATAAAATCTTAAAATCCAATACATTTTAACTTATATTTATTTATTAGGTCTAAATAAAAAAAAAACTAATTTGTATTTTTCTATCAACACAAAGACGAAGGAATTAGGCCTACTACGTTTTATGAACTGTCGGAAATCGAAAGTACGATTTGGAGAAATTTGTAATGCTGCAATTGTTACAATTACAAACAGCACATATACACCCTGACATTTTAACACTAGTACTAACAAATGTACTAATTCACAAAACTATTAACAAATTAACTAGCCCAGCAACAATATACATTGCAGTTGATTACAGCTTGTTTCGCGGGTAACTCCATTCCGGCAGGTTGGTAGCAGCACCATCGTTGTTCGCACGTAAAACTGCTAGCTGTCCGGTATTATCAGCGAATAGGGATTATAAAGAATGGGCACTGAGCGAATTTTCCTGTGTTTTGTTTCTCTGTGCGCCAGCGTTTAGTTCCACTTTCAAGCGCTAGAGGTTAGTGTAATCTAGCACACGCTAAGATAGTAATTGAGAATAGAGTTGAGACACAGGATCCAAACATCGCCTACCTTATTGCATAATCCAGTAACGCTTTGATTCAAATAAATTCAAGTTAACAGCTTTTCCTTATTTCTCAGTGACAAACTAGTTGTAATAATAATATTTTATATTTCAGATATAATAAATTATATTATAAAATAATATAATACATTATAAAACTAAGTATCGAATTCGTTTAATATTTGTATATAATATAATATAGGTATATGGTTTTACTTCTCATAAGAGTTTTGTTTTTCCATTTTCAGCGCTATCAAATCATTACATATTTTAATTGTTGTTGGGGTCAACGTCTCAACTCTCATTATAAAGGAACTCTAGAGTCTAGACATTACAGTTAATGACGGATTTAATATTTTATGGATCCAGTTTATTTTATTTGAGTACATAATGTAACTAGATGTATTAATTATGTGTGTTATATTTCCGCTGTGTCGACTGCTAGCTGGTGTGATGTCAGCGCCAACTCTAGGGAGAAAGCAGAATCTGACGCTTTAGCTGGCTGGAAGGTCATTGAAATCAGTCCGGCTACATCAAAGATACCGACGCTAAGTGTCCATTCTTTATAATCCCTATTCGCTGGTATTATTATAGTAAGGTATTTGTGCCTAGTTCATTTCGAGATACGCACACATTGATTTCAAGTTATCGAGGAGCTAGAAAAGCACAAAATTCCTGCAATGATACCTACTCCGTACAACTTCCGGAGTTAAACTTAGAAGTGTTGGTGAATTAGTGATTTGATTCTGAGAATTGAATTTCACGTGAATTCAGTTGATTAGCTCTCCTTTGTGCGTAGATATTGGTGCTGCCCCTGGTGGACATATTCGGACGGAGTACAACTTGCGAATGTCTTCATCTCTTGAAGTTTCCTGTATAACTAGGTTGACAGACGGATCGATTTTTCCCTCCAGTTGTCCCATTTTCAAGCTACAGTTCCGGCTGCATTGTTGTGATGACGCAAGGGAGCATCTTTGTCACATCAGTAACTTGAGTGTTCTGACAGGGCCTTAAATGTCGTCGTAAATAGGTGGTTTGCACTTGTAAAGCTTGAAATAATACATGAATAATTTTATTATAGAAAGGAAATTTACTCTGCCTAGCTTTTCTAATAATTATGTTTCAGAAAACAGATCTCTTTAGAAGAGTAATACATAATTCGCAACTTTTTAATCAATATGTTAAAATTTAAGATCAACTTATTTCGTCGTCTGTCTTTCCGGTTTTGTATTCTATTATATTCCAGCGGGAAAAATATTACAATATAGTCATTTAAACGTTTTGGGGTAGAGAGGACTGTGGAAAGGTTATGATTCCGGTAATTTCGAGGACGCAACGCTTTCATAGGAAAGAAAATACATAGGCCCAATTTCACTAACCATTGTTAAATATTTAACATGTCGTTAAGGCAGTTTAACAGTAAACTTAACGGAAGAGATGTTTCATCAAGGCCCGGTTTCTTCAACCTTTGTTAAATTATAACAGTGTGTTATTCCATTTTAACTGTAAACTTAACAGTTGAAGCATTTCTTCAACTACTGTTAGTACTAACAGGCTGTTAAAACTTATGTTAATTTAACTGCCCAATTTCATGCAGTTAAATCATTTAACTCTCTGTTAGCATAGAAGTATCCAATATGGCTGGTGCGTTAGATGCTGAACTTATATATCTGCATTATTTAGAAAATGATATCCATGAATACATAAACAGAGCGGATGATTTCTGTGATTTGACAGACCAGAAGTTCATACAAAGGTATAGGCTATTTTCTGCCAAGCCTCACTTTTCGCTTTCAACTTAGATCCGTTTGTTTGTTTATTCTCATTAATTGGTTTATACTGGTAAATAATTTCCAGCAGAAGGTTTCTTTCGAAAGAAGAGAAATTAGTGCCAAGATTTATTTTTGTTCCAGTGTTTTCCATTTCATAACAGCAATACCAATACGCCGCTCCACGCTATTGTGATACAGACGAGGAAAGAAGCAGAAATCAAACCTGAGAGAATAGAAACGGAAACAAGCGAGAATCGCAATTGTCAGAGTTCAGAAAACAGAAGTCAGCCTATACTTGGTTATAGGTTATGGTTAAACTCTAGAATCTCTGGTCCTAACAGAGAGTTAACAAACAGAATGTTAAAATGTGAAATGTAAAGTCGAAGAAACGCAATATTTTTAACAGCAATTCATACTTTTAACTTATAGTTAATTAACCCTATGTTAGGTGCATTATAACAAAGGTTGAAGAAACCGGGCCTATCTGTTGTTACTGCTAACATCTTGTTAAACCCACTGTTAAATTAACATAGCATACTCCCGCAGTTAAATCCTTAACGTCCTGTTACAGCGTGAATCATGGCTGCCAGAGAACATATGTTACACGCCGCATTATTATATCGAGATATATTTGCAGTGAAAACAATTAGCTGCAATCACTACTTCAGCATTTTTAATTATCCAGAATAGATATGTTCATAAATACTAAAATTATTTATATTAATATTAGTACTGCATCCGCAGTTAAGAGAAGATGTGTGCTTATTAACGTAATCATTTCTGTGATTATTATTTCATATTAATACTCAGATATAATTGCAGATTTTCAAAACAATATTTTTTTTTTATTTCACTGATTTAACAGTTCACATGTATGTATGACCAATGACGTGTGAAGATATGTTTGATATATAAGATTTGAAAATAATGCTAACGCTTACCATTGTAGTATTCAGCATCACAATTATTTTCATTTTCTATTGGTTCAATTTGATCCTGGATAATTGCAAGAATCTTCGTACAAATATCAACTTTGAGAGTGAAAGTACCACCTTCAGTTTTCAAATGCTCCACTGTATCTTGCGCATTTCCCGTCTTAGCATTTCTTTTAATATTTTCATAACATTGATTTGTTTCATAGTTAGTGTTTTCACATCCAAATGAAGATTGAAATAGTAATATGCGTTACAAGAGCGGTATGTTGATGTTTTCATGTTCGAGGAAAAGATTGAAAAAGCGAAACGTAGTTGAGCTTTTCTAATTTCCGAGAACATGAAAACAAACATACCGGTCGTGTATCGTACATTATTTTGTGCGAAGATCGTTTATTACATACCTGAAAGACGAATTTCTAATTAGTTGCAATGAAATCTTCATCTTGATTTCTGTTCAATGACTGCAACTTTTAAAAACTAAAATATCTATCTTCAACATTGTTGCTATAAAATGTTTTCTGTGTTTACTATATTCCAGCAGGCCGTGATATATGTCTGTCTTTTTTTCCCCCAGTCTATAAATTTGAACTTAAAACAAACGGTAAGGTTATGTAATGATTTATTTTTCATTTTAATATTTTAACAATATTATTTATATAACATATTGCAGTAATAACATCGGCATCTGGAATCTTGTTTTAATTTTTTCACGGCTTCCTTAATGTTACTTGCATTACAAATGCAGTAACTTTTGTGGTGTTGTAGAGTTTACTTAATTTTTGCAAATATTAAAAAAACAATAATTAACAGTGCAATTTAGGCGAAATTGCAGTGGTAAGTTTCCAATTTATAATTATTACTATGTTAAACGTCTCTAAAAATATGTTAAAAGCCTAAAGCAGTAAAATGAATATGGCGCTTAAGCGGTAAGAAGAGGGAAATTGTTATGTGTGTTACGTTGGGAATACTGAATGTGGTATTTCACACTTACCGCGTATTGGTTTTGTGCGGAAAGCAAGCAAATACGCACGATCTCGCACAAATATTTTGTTAAAGAGATCCATCCATGCTTGTTCCTTTTCCCTAATGAAAGTTCCATCACTACGTTTGAGTTCGTATACTTGTTAGATCTATTAAAATAATTATATTTCTCATATGAGGTAAAATTACTGCTTCTTATACGTTTCTTTTTCTCGATTTCCGTTGTAATTATACTAGTCTTCAATACTTCCGTAATGTAAAAAATACCATTCTCCGCTAAAACAAATGACTACACCAACTAAAGGCACATGCAATAAACTTTCATACAATCACTGCTTCTTTGATTTCTGTTACATTACTCTTAACATCATGTTACCTAACCAAAATATCTCAAATGTTTGGTGAAACACTATTACACTAACAGGATGTTTAATTTTTAACAATACGTTAGTTAACATGCTGTTAACGTTATTTTAACGAAGTTTGGTGAAACTGGGCCATAGTCTGTATTGAAACTCCTGAATCGTTTTAAATTGACACAATTTTGTGAAAGTTGTTCCTATGATATTTTGCTTGCGACCTTCAAAACTTTTGTAGTAAAATAGCATGCATGCACTAGCAAAATTTTTCCAATAGATATTGGCATGATGATATTCAAGAAGTTTAACAACCGGTTATCACATGTGTACCTATGTTAAACATATATAGTACATACTAGGTTCAAAAAGTTCCCGGAATTTGCTAGCATCATAGAAACAACGTACCTTAAACACTATTCTACAGCATTCCCTTCAAAATAGTTGCCTTCCGCAACAACACACTTTTGCCAACGCGTGTAGAGTTCCTGGAAGCAGGCCTGGAAGCCATTTTGTGAAACCCGTCTTAGTGCTCTCGTCGCGTTTGCGATAACCTCTTCAGCATTGAATCTCCGTCCTTTCAGATGACTTTTCAGACGGGGAAACAGAAAGTAATCAGGTGGTGAGAGATCAGGAGAGTATGGTGGGTGATCCAAAGCAGTTATGTTGTGCCTGGCAAGAAAATTCTGTACAATTATTGCGCGATGAGCAGGTGCATTGTCATGCATAAGGAACCAGTTGTTTTCTACCCACTTTTCTGGACGTTTCCTTCTCACTGCGTCCCAGAGGCGACGGAGGGTTTCTACGTACAATTCATTCGTTACAGTACGACCTTCTGGAATGAACTCATGGTGCATGAGACCCTGAGAGTCGAAGAAAACTTCCAACATAACTTTGCATTAAGTGTGCTTAAATGCGACAGGCTCATGTCAGTAGATTTACTGGCATGTGAAAGAACTCCTGCGGGACAAAATTCCGGCACATCCGGCGATGCTGATATAACCTCTGCAGTTGCGAGCGTCGTTAAATAAAACATAACATTTAAAATAACTTTGCCTTTGGAAGTGTCCCTAGGAAATTTTTGCTTCCGAGGAGATGTTTTCGATTTCCACTCAGATGACTGTCGTTTAGGGACTGGGTCGTACAAGTAGCACCAGTTTCATTTTGTTTAAGAAATCACCATCTTCATCAGCCATACTGATCATGTCCCCAGCAAAACACAGAACTTGATGTTTGTACTTTGCTCTGTGGACATAATTACAAAATGCGACGAACAAACAAAACACTATGATAAACAATTGCCTACAACTCAAAACCAATAATTGCCATTATCAGCAAACTTTAAGGAAATGACATCATGAATGTTACCAACAAAACAAATGTATAATATCCCTTGTTATATATTAATACGAAAAATGGTAGTAAAATTCCGGGAACTTTTTGAACCTAGTAGTATATGTCCATGGTAATTGCGAACATTATCTAGAAATAATTTAATAATCGGTTCGTCCGAACCGGTGCGAACCGGGCGAATATCACCCTGGATATTGGAAATGTTGTAATAACGATATTGGTATGTATTGATGTGTTGTGCAACTACTACCTTATCGCGCTCATAACTATTGAAGAGCCTTACTCTAAGTCCATATCTGGAATTTTCCTTCATCGGGCACTTGATACACAATTCATTGACTGTTGACAACCGTCTGTTCTCTAGGGAAGATTCGAATGCACGACCGGGTTGCCATGAACCGTTCAAGCTGTGACATAGCCTTTGTTAAATTATAAAGGGACATCATTTTATTTTTACTTCAATTTTTATTGTACCTGAGTTTCTGAACGTACTTCACTCCCACCCCTTCTACTAATGAAGTTCAACCGTCCCCCACACAGATCCAAGACCGCATATACAGTCATAGTAGTCTTACAGTCATAGTAAACAGTACGTTCCAGAAATATGTTCACATTTTCCAGTGACGAAAGACCTTTCAATATTGAATCATTTTCGCACAGGTACTGTCGTCCATTTGCCTACGTCGCATCCCGGTTTTCCCCACCAGCTTATATTCGCCCCTTTGTAAAGACTAGTGGCTGGGCTGTCTTAGCTCTTTTCTGAGAATATTAATTTCTGTTAGGAATTGGACGTCTACGTAATGTTATACAACTGTTTAAAATAACTTAAATAAAAGTGCCTCGTTAAATAAATAATTAACTGTCACGTGATTTCCCTTCTTTCTACGACCCTGCGACAATAACCACTTGGACGGACAGTAGATAGTATGTCTGAGTAATTTTATCTTTTCGGATCGGGCAGAAGTGAAAATTGAATTTGCAGTACGTAAGGTACTATTTTATAGAGTAGATACAGAATTATTTCAGCTTGAGTTACTAGTATGAAGGACGAAACTGGTAATTGGAATTAGGTATTAGTCTATAGTACGATCATATTGAAATGAACGGCCATCATTTTCAGAAATGTGTTTAAATATCTATATTATATTTTTCAATTTAACTTCGTTCTCTATAGTGTACAGTAATGTGCTGTACACAATATAATATACTCTGCATAATGAATACGTTCGCATGGACAGCTTAGTTCGTGAGTAAAAATACTTATTGTTAATACTGTACTGTATTTTGATTAAACAAAAACCCAATGAAAATTATCAAACTCAAAATCGTGATATTTCCTAGTTTACGTAAATGGATGAACTACATTTCTTCCCTCCTGTACCTAGTAAAGTGATTTGTTTGTGTTTTACGCCAGTATCATCGAACTACAGTCGTGGAAGGGGGTAGCAAACTGTGTTTCCGGTTCTCTAAAGGTATAGCCAGGTTAATATTAAAAATGTTAGTAAAAATAAAATGATGTCCCTGTATATCTGCCTTTGAAAACTATCGAAAAATCTATTTTCAGCACATATTTAACACGAATTCAGTGTAAAGAAATGACGTAAACGTGTTTTCCAATCGCAAGTCACCAACCTACTTCTGCTTTTGATAAGGATCGTTGTATAAACTTTGATCATGTTCTCCCGGAACTCTATGTTTGTCCCTCAAGAATGAGTTATTATTTGTCGAAATATTAAATAATATTTTCCTTGTGCGTTGCTTTAAATTGCTGTATTTCCGTTATGTTCAATGAAGCTGGAAGTAGGAAAAGTTACTAATACAAATATTGACGTTCGTTCTGAAATTCATAAATAACCAGCTATTAGGCGTAGTAACTTTTGAGTCCTACAAGTTAACGTTTTCCTACTGAACCCGGATGTTCATTTCCGTCCTTGTCGTGAGTGGAGTTGGTCCAGTTCATAATCTCACTAACTCCCTTAGATGAATTGTAATTTTATCCGGTCATCTCCGTTTCGGCCATGCCAACGGTCGTTTCTTCTCATGTTTTCAAACGGGCCATGTACCGATATAAAATGTAGTAAATAGGCAATATCACTCCTTCGTACACACGTCTTGCTTAGATTTAAGATTTCTAATTACGTTTGAGAAAGAGTACGAAATATACACAGTGTTGCCAACTCAGAATTCCATTTACCGCTGAACAAGCTTAAAAAACCGCTAACCTGTAGTTGAAAAACTCCAGATTTTTCTTAACACATCACTTCCAAATTTGAAATACAAACTTTACAGTTTTAGGAACTGGAGAATTTTATAAAAATGTAGACTAAATAATGGAAAGTGTGTATCACTTCGTAGGCTCCATGTTCTATGCAAAATCGTATGGACAATTAAATCTGAATATTCTGTATTCGATATATCACCGAGCTTTCCAACTATCACCGGCAACTTCTTCCACCCAATCTTTCAACACATTAAGCCACCGGCGTGGCTCAGTCGGTTAAGGCGTTTGCCTGCCGGTCTGAAGTTGCGCCCGGGCGCGGGTTCGATCCCCGCTTGGATTGATTATCTGGTTGGGTTTTTTCCGAGGTTTTCCCCAACCGTAAGGTGAATGCCAGGTAATCTATGGCGAATCCTCGGCCTCATCTCGCCAAATACCATCTCGCTATCATCAATCTCATCGACGCTAAATAACCTCGTAGTTGATACAGCGTCGTTAAATAAGCAACTAAAAAATTTCAACACATTATGTTTTTTTTTTTTTTTCACTTAGTTCTAAACTTTTGTACGTATGGAGTTGTACGCGGCATATTTCTTCAAAATTGAATGAAGTAGCTCAAGAATAAACTGGACTCTTCCGAAACAATCACATTCACAATCACACCAGTCGGTTCGTAATCTGATTTCACATTGAGCTGGAGACGTGCCTGCCAGCAATACGTCTGGTTTGAAGTTTTAAGTACCGGTATGTCTGTATTACATAAACTATAACGCGGAATGATATTTTAAATAATATATCATAATATAAGTTATCATAAATTAAAATAATAATTCAGTTCATTATCTACTCTTTATGAATAATATAACAATTCATTTACAAAAACAATGCATAGGCTACATGATTACACTAAAAGTTTAACGAATGTGGCATACCTTATTTGTACAACAACAATGGATGAGGCAGGAAATGAACGTGGTTGTACCAAATCGAGTTAACATAAAACGTAGATATTTTATACTCGCACAATTAAAAATTGTGATAATTCCATATTAAACTCCGGTTTATGATTAATTAATATTATTGTCCTCAAGTCCATATTATATAAAACAATTATATCTTTATATATATATATATATATATATATATATATATATATATATAATTTATTTCAAGAAATAGTCTGCCCAGGCATCCTGGGTTGCCAAAAACACAGAATAACACACACATAAGAATAGTAATGATTACAGTAAGATAGATGAGCCAAATTTAAATGTGAACTAGGAGCTTAAGTTTAAGAAATAATAAATTTGTACATATATTTGTAACAATCACACACTAACGAATAGAAAAAGGGGGGGGGGTATTATGATATTCCGTATAAATGATTTTTCAGAATTGCCACAGACCCTTTAATGGTTGAAGTAATTATTTTTGGAATGATGTCATGGATTCCAAATGTTTTGATAGTGTTTACAGTTGATCGTGGGATGGTGCCCCTCGCTCCGATCATTAAACCATGTACTTCCCAGGTGCCTTCCATCTGATATTTTTCTCGAAAATACGGAATAGTAGGCTCATAAATTTGTTGTTTTTCTTTGTTGACCTCGGATGGTTGGGTCTGGCTCATCTCAAATCTAACAGTTGGGTCCAGTATAAAGCCTTTACTATTAGTCTTGTCTAGAGCCACGATGTCCGCTCTTCTAATTCCGCCGCCTTCAGACGCAACGCAGTGCACCTCTTCATGGACCTCGAAGGATTTCCTTCTGCTGAAATCATAAAAAAAAAACGCTAAATAAATAGCTAGCCGCTGACGGTAAAATTCTGTAGCTGACCATAGTCCTGAAAACACCAGATTTAGCTACAAAACCGCTGACTTGGCAACACTGAATATACAGTAGCCTATAAAGTTTTGCTTTCTCTTAATGGTGAGCAACTGGCCAACCAGCTACAGCGTCAGATTTCCACGCCAGAGACGTGGGTTGAAATCTGAGCGAAACCAAACTAAGTTTGTGCTCTATAGAGACAGTACTCGTATTTAGAGGAAATTTCTGTGGTGTGCTCGTTTCCTTTGTCGAAATTTCGCCAGTTATCGATTAATAATCACCAAGCTGCGGATTTTTAGGCACTAAAAACAGTTGGAATAGGCAGGCAAAATAGGCATTCAAAATTCTAAAATCTATATACTTTGAACTGGTAATGGAAATTGTGGGAAAACGGCTGAACGGATTTTAATAAATGACCCCTCATTTTGAAGGTTGGAATCCAACGTTTTTCAGAAAAAATAGTAGTTTTCAGTGAAATATCAATTTTCCTACATTATTTTCCTATTTTCTAAAATCCATCTTTCTTCAGTTTTGAGAACTAATTGCATTTCAGCACGGCCGTGATTTCAGAATAAAACAAAACACAAACTACAATAAACAATAGCTATTATACGAAGGCCATGACCTGCAGGATTGCTGACATATTTAGAGTTCAAATTCAATTTGTTATTAAAAACTTCAATACTTGTTAAAAGTAATTTACAGGTCTTATTCTGTGGTGTGTAATTTTCTGAGTATAGCTGTGTATTGAATATTGAAATCTACAAAACGTGAAGTGGTTTGATGACATTATTACCATTAGAAATGAAATTGCATTACAGTTAATGCCATGATGTGACTATTTTTCATTAATTATACATATTATTGCTATACTGATGATATGAAAGTGAAACGTTTTGGGAATATATAAGTAGATATAGAGAATGTGTTAAATTAGATCTTCATTTCTGTAATTTACTGAGTGGCAGCTATTATATTATGTATAAAACTACAAAACTTACGTAAGATAATAATATTGTTATTAAAAATCAAATATTTTTATAGTTATTAATCAAGTGGGGTTGGGTCTTTTTCATATACTTAATGGCGGTGTGGTGTAGATACTTCTAAGAGTCATTCTCTTCAGTATTGGCTCGAGAGAGCGCAAAAATTACAGTTCCTAAGGAAAGAAGGTATTACTTATTGATAAAACAAGAGGCCTACAAAATTTTGTAATCTCTCGATCATTTCAGCAAGATCTCTTAGCAGGATAAAATGATTTTACCGTCTACATTTCAAGCTCTACATGCAGCAGCTATACCAAAATGCTATGTCTATTGTTCGAAAGCATAGCAAACTTGACTTTTACAATCCACAATGATCTGAAATAGCATTGCTTTACTCCCACATGAAAAACCCACTGATCGCTCTGACATTGTTACTTGCGTTTTCGCGTTGAAACTTAAGATACATAGGATACAGAGGTTCAAGAAAAGTATTTGGCGTAAAAACCATTGAGAGGGAGTATGTTTCATTATTATAGAAGCAAATAACTTTCAAAATGTCTGGTATTTTTCATTGAAAATAAATCTGAAAAATTTTTATTTGAACTTATAATGAACTTAGTTTTCAGCATTTGCTGCACAAGCCACTAGTAGGCATTTAAAAAGGCACTAACAATTTATAATTCTTAATGGCTAACACGGTCATAGCGTAGTATTATGTAGCATATACACTAGTTTCTATAGGAATGTCATTATGACTGTGAATAACTAAATATTCCTCAAAATTTTGTAATGAAAATTGATGTATGTTGTAAGAATGTTCTTAAATTGGGAGAAACTCCTCTCCACTTCACGTGAAGTGTTGGGGCAATACTTCAGGGATACAATCTCATCTTGGGACCAAACCAGTGGGAACGCAGTAATGTCAATGTATTTTCCAGTCAGTGCTTCTGATGACTTTTGCTCTGGCATATCTCCACGGTATATTTAACGTATTACCACAGTTTAATATATCCAGTTGCGAAGCTTGGGATGATTTTTTGCATTTCTCGCGATAGTTGCTAGCCGCTTGGAGCGCTGTGAGTACTAGGAACAATAGACTGTGTCACTGCTATCGTGATCTAATACAGGCCGTAAGGAAAACCATGTGACTCGCTTAACCCAATCATGAAGGGTGGCTTTTAAACCATATAAATTAGTTAGAATGCATAAAGAGTAACATATATTTCCCTAAAATGTAGTGTAATTGCAGTAATAAAATTTAAAACAATGATTATGAGACACTTCAGACATAATTCACTTGCGAGTTAAGGTGAAATATTATTTTTGGTGTGAACATTACTTTGTTCGTATGTGTAATACCTCCCTTTATTTGAATTAAATATTGCGAAATTCTTGTACATTCATTTATGCACGATTCAATAATTTTCAGTTGCACCGCACGGATATTTAGATATGTTGAAATTATAGGTTATGTTTACTGTACCGTTACATCAATATTCGCATTTATACATTATAATTAAGCATAATGTTATGTATGATACGCCACACATTCAATTTGTCTGTATTTTAATACTACAATTGAGTACGTACTGAATTATTGTATTTATCTACTTCCTAGGATACGAAGTAACACAATTGTACGTACACTAATTTCATAGGAGTGGTATGGTAAATGTTCTATCTACAATTAAGGAAGTTAGATGTGCTAAATTAAAATCACAACATAAATTCTTTTTTATTAAACCTCAAAATAGCTTCCATTCTAAACCTAAAATGTTGATGCGAATAGATTATGTTAACATGTAAAATTCTCTTCACAATAAAATAACACAGTTTTGTAATTATTTCTGAAACAAATTATGGAATAAGAAGTAAAAGGAACTTATGGATACATTACACTAAATAAAACTTAGTAATGGTACGCAATAAAGTTATAGGCATAATATAATATTTCACTGAGCTCCATACACTGAAATAGAAAACCCGAACGTACATTATCGTGTGCTCAGGAAAGTGTCCGTGCTGAGGCGATAGTAGCGACCCTGGTGGTCAGCAACTATCTATGTTTGCATATTTATTAAGTATGGAGCTTCGCAACTGTATATACTAAACTGTGGTAATACAGCAGAAAACTCAACTCGAAAAACGAATACACAGTTTAAAACAACTGCCCTAGTCAACTATCACCAACGATTCAAGCTGCTTTCGAAAAACATGTTTTTGCTATTGGCCGATTTTAAATTATTCGATTTCTCCACGTTGTAGTGGCAGTAAAACGTAACACACAGAATTATCGATAGTTATATAATATTACTGCCCTCTGCTGGATAAAAAAGAAACAAATGACAGATTAAAAAATACCAATAGAATGGTCAATAAATTCAAGTATAATATATAATACGGATATTTAGGCAACTTTTAGGCATTTATAAGCAAAGCTCGGAAGTTGGGGACTTGTGTCTTTGAACGTGGCTAAGCGACCGGACTTCAATGTCAACAAACTCCCGCTTCCAGCACGGAGGTACTGTCAGGTCTGCTATAAAAGTGGTTCCTGGCTGGAACAACATAATGATAATATTATGATAGGTTGAAACATCTAATTTTATAGCATATATATATATAAATAAACATGCAAAATACATCAAATTTACAGTTCTGCTCTGTACATTTCATTACAGTGTATGACTACATCATTCGAAGATTTTCGAACCCATAAATTCTTCGTCTGTTAGTTAAACATGATTTGAAACGAAGGAAACTTATTTCCATGTCACATGAAGTGACGGGAGCAAACTTTAATTTTTTATTTTATTTATTTTAACTAGCTACCTAGTGAGTACAAATTGCATTTATAAAATAAAAATGTTTCTAGCCACTACCGTAAGAGTCAGGCTCGTGTACGGTGTGGTCTTAGTGAATAATATAACATAAAATTTACAAGGACAGTTTACTAAATACAGTAATTAACTTAATTCGAACCAATAAGTACAACACAAGAGCAAGAATAAAGAAGAAAGGGAAAACGAGAGAAAAATACACATTTAATATAAATTGACAATCCGACAGAAGCCAGTGATATTCAATAAAAACATGAATATAGTCGATAGAAATAAAAGGTAAAAAAGTACATTTGTTACTATTATATATCATGGATAATTTTACAAAATTCTTTTTTAAAAGTTTCAATTTTAAAAAATTTCAAATTTGGAAAATGGTTTGAAATTTTATTATAAAGTCTTGGGCCTAAATAAAATACTGAATATTTCACTGTCACTGTTTCCTGTTCGATTTTCAGCAGAGCTCGTATCTGAGAAAGATAAGTATATCCTAAATTTTTCTCGCAAATAGTTTTCAATTAGTGTATCACTACTAGGGAAGGTCCCTCTACGACTTGATCCATGGCTATGGACAAATTCTCCATCAATTTAAAGGACTGCAATGTCTTTCAATGAATGCCCGTTTCCAGATCTAGTTTATGTGTGGTACAACTTACAAGATATAAACTCTGCATTAGAAGAAAATAATGTATCTCCTCAGAATTCCTCCACGAAATTCTGTACCTAAAATTTAAGAAATGCATTTTCAAACTTCCATAACACCCATTCGAATAACACGTATTTTCTAATTCCTCAAACAGACCGTTTACCTGTAATTGTCTTAATGTCATTGGCTTCGACGTGACACAGTTTATTCGTTCGTCTTCTTGCCATTCGATGTGACCACTTTCTTAGTACAAACGACTGTCCCTGAGCACTTGCAGCGTGAGCTTTGTGTACGTTATGCCTGTAACCTTACTCAAGCACACGACACACAAGTCCCCAAGATCCGAGCTTTGTTTATAAGTAAATAGGCATTTACGAAGTGTAATGGGCAATTATAGGCACTATAGAATTCGCATATAATACTTACAATGCCTTAAAATGGATATGTAACTTAAAAGCTTGGGTCTTCAGGTTAAGCATTAAAATAGGCATATAGGCATAAATCCGCAGCTTAATCATCACCATTATCATCCTGATGTGACATAATATTCACCTGTAAAGGTGTAATGCCAAAGACACTGTCTATGACAGCTATATAGGCTACAGTATATAACAATGTTGTTTGTACACCTCATATATTATTAAACTGACATTTGAAATGACCTTACAATTGAAAATATATCAATAAAATGAGTTAAACACGAACCCATTGACATGAATAAAATCAATTTACAGTGGCTGAAAAAAGTATTCACCTACATACTATCTTCATCTGTAGTAATACAAAACTAGCAGAAAATGAAACAGTATCGTGACACTTGTATACAAATTTATTGTTTATCACATAGGTAAAATAAATACAAAAAATATATAACTTTATCTCTTTTCAAAACAATAATATATGAAAACAAAATAAAATGTGTGTCATTTCACCTCAAATATGAACATAGAAAAATAAAATTAATTCATTGTCCTTTGTCAATCCTTAATAACGGGTGGGCCCTCTTATCCTCTTGATATTTTATAGTAATCTTCTTGGGATTGATTTGACAAGCTGTTCTGTTTTTTCTCTAGTGATTTTCCTCCCATTATTCCAACAGTGCCTCCTTTAGGTCGTCTTGCTTGAGATGTGATTTCTTATTCTTCCTTCTAAATCACGCCACAGATTTTCAATCGGATTGGTATCCGACGATTCTGGTGGAGTTACCATCCAGCAGGAGGTGTTGTACAACAACCACAATCTTGTGTTAAAGGCGGTATATTTGGGGTGAATATATAGTCACCACTAAGGCCCATATTGTTCAAACTGTTGGCGAAAGGAGACATCAAAATTCTTATGTAAAGATTGTGGTCCATTATGTCATATATAAAAAATACAAGTCGACCACACCATTAGCATTCTTGCAGCCCCATACCAGTACTGATCCTTCTCCGTGTTTAATTGCGGATGGTAGATTTTTTTCATCTAATTCACAATTCTTTTGGCGCCACACTTTTATCTGTCCATCTGACTTGAAAATGGTAAACTTGCTTTAATCTGTGAAAACAACCTTCCTCCAAAAGTCATAGCTATTATTGACATGTTCTTTAGCATAATTAAGTCTCTTCTTTCTGTTAGTCTTGTTGAGTATGGTTTTCTTCGTGCTCTGCAGCCATAATGCCCAGCTTCGTAGAGTATATTTCGTATTGTTTGAGCATTAACATACTTTCCAGTTTCATTTTCCACTTCAGTTCTAATCTTCGGAGCACTCAATTTTGAGTTTTTCTTTATTTTTCTAATTACCTGGCGTTTTTCTGACTGACTTAATTCAGAAGGACGACCATATCGTGCTTTTTGTACTTATTCTTTGATTGAACTTGTATATAATGCTCTTAACTGTATCTCTAGATCTGTTTAGTATCTCACCTATTTCCTTGAAAAAAGATTTATCTTGTCGAAAGCATCTGACTGCAATTTGCCTTTCCTTTTCAGTCGTTTCTTTACCTTTTCGCCCCATACTTGGTCAACCCTGATAAACTGCTTGCACATTGAAACAACCTCACTGCAGCAGTCTATACACTAACTGAACAGAGGGAAACTGAAAGAAGTGAAGGTAACTTCATGGATTTTTGTTTACTAGTTGAATACTTATTTGACGTCTAAATCGACACAGCTTAAAGTTAGGACTCTATTTGTAAACAAAACAGAAAATTTGTACAGTTTAAATGCATTTACAAGAGTGGTGCTAATATTAACTTCACAAACCTGAAATACAGACATTAAAATCATCGTTATGTATATGCTATTTGAATAAAATGTAGTATAACGACCGAAAGTTGAATACTTTTTTTTGTACATACACCTGTTACTTACATAAGCATTTAAAACTACATATTCCGTGAAATTCATGTAACACTGTTGCTCGTACACTTACCCCGCGGAAAGTGGGTAGTTACGTTTAGATGCATAGTAAACAAGCAGAGGTACGAACTCTGTCTTTCTACGGAGTACTGCGGACATGGTAAACATAAAGGCTGTACAATGTTTTTTTTATGGCGTGCGGACCGAAACATAAATAATTAACGTACATAATTTTAAGTAATATATTGTAGTATATGCAAAATATATAACAAAACCAATCCATGATTAAGTATAATATATACGTGATACATCTGAAACATAAAAGAAACTTCTGGAGGACGAACTCTTTAAATATATCTACATACGGGGCTTTCATTTCAAAACTTCCCACTCTAAATAACTAGTTAATTAAATTGAATTCAATTTAAACCAAAAAAACACGTAAATTTAGATATTGATAGGGAAATCTTAAACCAGACTTAAATGCATTTTAGATTTCACCTTCCACTCCCAACCACTCCCACTTTGAAATTTCAAACGGCACCCCTATATTTTTATACTTAAATATGAAAGAGCACTCAATTGTTTATACACCACATTAATTTGTTTTCGCATCTTTTGTTTTCTATCGTCGCCTAGCAACCTGGATTATTGTTATTGTTGATTAGAGCTGAAGAGAATAAAGCTAAAAAAACTTATTTAGCATTTCATGTAATGATTGTGCTTGTGTATTAAATTATTTTAAAATGGTGTATACCCTTCAAGAGAGAACATAAATTATCCTTATTATTAAATTTAGGAAATTACCCAAAATAAGCTGTGTTTTCATTCTACAATCAACTGATAATAACAAAGCTTCTTATAATCACTACAGAATGCCTCGTATTTAGATGAATTTTGTTTCATCCCATGCACTGTTCTGATCGAAATGTCAATTTTTTTTAGCGATGGCTCTGATTGATTCACCTTTTTTAAACCGTTCCAATATTTGTAACTTCTGCTTCAACATAAGTACACATTTTTTGTTCCCTGCCTTGCTGCCAACGTGTACCAGTATCTGCACACTACTGCACTGGTTAAACCGGTTAGCCCTGTGCAGCACGGGACAGGATGCGTTGACTTACCTTGTATCGTGAAGTAGACGAGAGTGAGCGTGTAGTGCATAAAACACAGTCTACAGTAGAGCACATTGTAGAAAAATGTCGAAATCATGGAACTTGGAATAACTTGGCAAGAAAAACCTAGCAAATATTGCTAATGCACGTGACGAGAGATTCATAGTTAATCAATTTGTCAAACAACCTAGAATAAGTGTTCCAGAAATTCGAGTCATGATTGAAGAGTCTTCAAACACGAAGATCAGTAATCAAACTATCCGCGTGTGTTGTGGAAAAATGGTTACCATGGCAGAAGACACGAAAGAGGCCGTACATTAGTGAGACAAATCAAGCTCGAAGACTGGACTTCGATAAAGAACATGTTGGTAAGGATGAGGAATTTTGGAACAGGGTGATTTGGTCAAATGAGATGGAAATAAATATTTATTATTCCGATAGCATTCATAGGATATGGAGAAAGCCCAACACAAATAACGAAATAAACAACACATTATCTACAATGAAACACGGAGATTGATGCATACTATTGTGGGAATGTATGTCTGTAAATGTTATGGGGAATATTGAGTTCAAAGATGAGATTATGGATAAGTATGTGTACAATAACATTTTAAGGTCACATGTTAGGCAGAGTGCACAAAAAGTGGGGATGCCACCTGTATGTATGTTCCAACAAGTCAATGACAGTAAACGTACTGTTCAAATCAATAAGGATTGGCTCATATGGAACATATCACAACAACTACGAACACCTCCTCAATCACCAGACTTAAAACCCATCGAACATTTGTTGGAAATTTTGAAAAGGAGTGTGAGAAAGCAGAAGTGTACAACCATAGAGGATTTCAAACGTGTAGTGAGAGAAAATGGTCTAAAATCAAACCAGATTACGTACGGTTGTGTTACTTCTTCTCTTAGGTAGTAGATAAATACAATAATTCAGTACTCAATTGTAGTATTAAAATACAGACAAATAGAATGTGACGGGTGTCATACATGACATTATGTTTAATTATAATGTATAATTGCGAATATAGAATATAAGTTAAATATAATAAACATAACCTATAATGTCCATATGACATAACATACATATGTAGTGGCAGGGCATTGGAGACCACTAAAATTAGAGAGAAAGGGGCAACTGGTACAGTAAACATAACCTATGATTTCAACATATCTAAATATTCGTGCGGTGCAACTGAAAATTATTGAATCGTGCATAAATGAATGTACAAGAATTTCGCAATATTTAATCGAAATAAAGGCAGGTATTACACATACAAACAACGTAATTTTCACACCAAAAATAATATTACACCCTAATCGCAAGTGAATTATGTCTGAAGTGTCCCCTATCATTGTTTTAAATTTCATTATTGCATTTACACTACAGTTTAGACAAATATTATGTTACACTTTATGCATTGCAACTAATTTATATGGTTGAAACGCCGCCCTTCGTGATCGGGTTAAGCGAGTCACGTGGTCTGCCCAGCGAATAGGGATTATAAAGAATGGACACTGAGCGAATTTTCCTGTGTTTTGTTTCTCTGTGCGCCAGCGGCTAGTTCCACTTTCAAGCGCTAGAGGTAGTGTAATCGAGCATACGCTAAGATAATTATTTGGGAATAGAGTTAAGGCACAGGATCCAAACATCGCCTAACTTATTGCATAATCCAGTAACGCTTTGCTTCAAATAAATTAAAGTTAACAGCTTTTCCTTATTTCTCAGTGACAAACTAGTTGTAATAATAATATTTTATATTTCAGATATAATACATTATATTATAAAATAATATAATACATTATAAAATTAAGTATCTAATTCGTTTAATATTTGTATAATAATATAATATAGGTATATGGTTTTACTTCTCGTAAGAGTTTTGTTTTTCCATTTTCAGCGCTATCAAATCATTACATATTTTAATTGTTGTTGGGGTCAACGTCTCAACTCTCATTATAAAGGAACTCTAGAGTCTAGACATTGCAGTTAATGAAGGATTTATTATTTTATGGATCCAATTTATTTTATTTGAGTACATAATGTACCTAGATGTATTAATTCCGCTGTGTCGACTGCTAGCTGGTGTGATGTCAGCGCCAACTCTAGGGAGAAAGCAGAATCTCACGCTCTAGCTGGCTTGAAGGTCATTGAAATCAGTCCGGCTACATCAAAGGTACCGACGCGAAGTGTCCATTCTTTATAATCCCTATTCGCTGGTCTGCCTTACGGCCTGTATTAGATCACGATGGCAGTGACACAGTCTATTGTTCCTAGTACTCACAGCGCTCCAAGCGGCTAGCAACTATCGCGAGAAATGCAAAAAATCACCCCAAGCTTCGTGACTGTATATAGTAGACTGTGGTGATACTATGAAACCAAGCCACCAGCGATAATATTACGTTGTGTACATTAAACTGCAAGACCGTTGTGGGTGGGGGTATAGCCACACTATTCTGCTTCCCTTGCTTCCTTTTCCAGGGGCTAGCTCGCAAAGCACAAAATTCCGACGTATGGTCTATACCAGTGATGTCAAAGCAAGCGCATTTTTCTGACCTTGACATCGTTCACAGGCATTAAGCGCTAGGTATGGAAGGAGGAAGAATTATGTATAATTATATATGAATAAGCAGCCTGTTGGATTAGGAAAACAGTGGTGCACAAACTTCAAACGGAACGTGAAATTTTATGTCGTTATTTTTATATGGCTTCTTTCTGTTTGATATTTTCTATATTGTTTGTAAAACAAAAGTACTAACACCAATTTCTTAATATTGCAGTTGTATTGTAAACGTTAATAACATAATAAAGAGTTAAGAAGGAATATTCACATAACTTTCATACTACTACAATTATAGTATATTAAGTGAATGGAACACATAATTAATAAAGAAAGTGATATTCCAAAGAAAGTGATTGAGTACGACATGATAAGTTGGTATTGATATTGATGGTATCTTTAGCCTTATGAAAATAATCAATAGACTAGTAAAAACAATGTTATAGTATGAAGCATAGTTACCTAGGTATATGTTTTAACTGTAACTAATATTACATAACAAAACTCTTATCGCATTATGCTTTTAAGGTGATATTTGTGAGCAACTTCCTATCATCAGAATATTAAATTATTTTCTCGAAATCTGCTGAAGTTATAGAGCTGACATTTTTACAACACATGGGCACGTATCTTTTGCTTATGATGTAACAGTAGTTGCTTTGTTAATTCATTTCCTTACAAACAATTTCCATGCGAATATTTTGAAAATTTTCAATACACTATCTTCAGTAATACGTATTTACGGTATATTAGGTTTACGAAAACATTCTGTAAGGCTACTAAATAAATAGGCCTATATCTGAAAATTTCACTTTTCGATAAAGGAAAGTTGAGAAAATATTTATTTTGAATAAAAAAAAATCTAACTTCTGAAAAATGAGAATTAAAATTAAAACTTACATTCTTATAATACACTTATACTTCTCAGACAAATGTAAAAATTAACATGGATGCAGTTTTAATAAGTTCTCTTCCCTTTATCTATTGAATCAGTGCTGGCCATCCCTGCATATAGCTCGACTAAGCGGCATATACTACCTCTTTCGTCTGTCTCTTTCCTTTCCGCTGTAAAGCGCTCAGGCTCTCCTGAGCTCTAAGTGCGCGCTTGCTCCTATGGGCATCAATTGACATGACTGGTATACTCTCTCATCCATTGCACGCCCCGGAAGATTGTGTGAGGTGTGTTGTGAAGGCAAGAGCTTTAGCCAGATTTCCTCGTTGTTTCAATTAGCTTATGTGTACATTGCATCATTATCGTAATTCAGTTTTCCGTCTCTTTTTTTAATTGGTTTATTTTACGACGCTTTATCGACTGCTATGGTTATCTAGCGTCTGAAATGATAATGCCAGCGAAATGAGTCCAGTGCCAGCGCCGAAAGTTACTCAGGATTTGCTTTTAATGGGTTGAGGGAAAACCCCGGAAAAATCCTCAACCAGTTAACTTATCCCAAACAGGATTAGAACCTGGGCCCGCTCATTGCACGGTCAGACCTGCTAACCGTTATTCCACAGCGGTGGACTTTTCTCTATTAATATTAAATAATTAGTAGTATGAAATAATGAATAACAACTTTCTGTCGGAATTTCCTTTTTTTTTTTGCAATATTTAGGAAATATTGTTTTACGACACAGCCCATTCCTTTGTCGGTGATAACATAAGCAATGTTTACGACACATCATTGTAATGTTGTAAGACCTTTTCACACTCGTGTCGCACCTAGTTTGTCTCCTGACTTCATTTCATGAAGCATTCACTCAAGTGTCGATAAAGCATAAAAATATTCAAAGCGGAATAAGTAATATCGTATATCAGCCGTGGCGAAAATGTAATAGTGCGCCGAGCCACTGTGTAACCTGCAACGTGCATAGCACCTATGGAGGGAGGCGGACACCCGAAGGGGAAGTGAAGCAACTCTCTGACTTATTAACGGATTTTCATTTTCCTTACGTCAAGCACTTAAATATAATTTTATACAATACAAGGCTACAAACTAATGTTTAGTACGTTCAACGAAGAAAGAAACAAATAAGAAAACATAGGACACATTATCACAACCTAAAATTAACTGTCTTCAGAATGTCTCTGCGACAGAGTTTCAAAATCAAGAATTATGTCACTTACTGGCAGTAGTAGTTTTCACAAACGTAAGTTCCAGCGAACATGGCTTCAACGGAGCAAGCGAAAGAACGAAGCTTCGGATATTTATTTTTTGGCAAAGATATGAAAAGTTCAACATTTGTCAAGTCCTTACAATCATCTAGCTTTCTTCTAACATCACATTGTAAGTAAATCTGTGAGTTTAAATTGAAGGTCTAACTGCATTATTCGTACATCTGCTGAAAAAGGATCGACGTACAGAGATAATAATAATAATAATAATAATAATAATAATAATAATAATAATAATAATAATAATAATAATATTAACCTTTTAATCTTTCATGAGTGACATGTTGTATAATGCCGTTTTATGTTATACAACCGTTTTCCTCGTAATATTTGTGAACAAATCATACATTTAATATTCTCATCATATTGGCAGCAAAAAAATGCTTCCTCCCATCCCACTTGAAACTTCGTTTTTGTAGAGGTACATGGTTTCGAGAGACACATTGGGACGATACGCCACTCGCAGATCAGAGGCAAATACAAATGGAACGAAGTTTGACTCCAGTGAGTGAGAGGGTGGGGATTAGGGGTTGTAGGAAGCAAGAGAAAAGCACAGCTATCATTGCGAGCCATAATGTGCTCCCGAGTCTCATTTTCGCCACGGCTGTGGTATATTATTAATCATAATCTCACTAGAGGTTTTGATTTATCTAGAGAAAATCAAAACTCGAGTGGGATTTAACTGACTATTACACGATTAGAAGAAAGTATGTAAAGATTAGAAGTAACAAAGTACTCTAATAAAATATTAATTGGCTTACAAAAATACAACTGTCTTCAAATGTATTATTGTACCATCTCAACATTACGCTAGAGGACAGTAGTGTTTTATGTTTTCTTGTTATCAGTTGTGCCAACTGTGGAATCTTCATTGAAATCTGTGGACGGTTACTAGTCAAGGAGGCTTTGTTAATTCAGTTTCATTTTTATTAAAACATTTGCATTCCACTTCAATCATCCGGATCCAGTAATCAACGTCACTTGACAGATGATTTTCAATAAATCTTAGTATTAAACAATCTCTGATACGTGACTATCCATAATATCATATAGCAGAAGCTATAACAAACATAACCTAAGTAATATAAACAAGTGTTAGAAAAGTTTTAATTAGGGATGATGAAATAAACAAGAAACGTTTTAATTAACGATGGTGAAATAAAAAATAAACATGAATAATTTTAAAAGAAACAATTATTGAAAGTACAATTTTCAAATTCGAATGTTTTAGTGGTTGGTGGTTCAGTTGATATTATATTGGACGTGTGCGTAAAAGAAGTGAATTCGTTGATGTACATGGTGTATCCCTCAACTTATTCGGATTTCCGAATGGTGCTCTTCGTATGTGACCAGTGATCTTTATTAATTCTTGTTCTTGAATGCCAATGCGAGTCATATTTGAAAGTGCTGTGCATCGACTGGAGTGGTTTGTAATTTTCTGTTTTTTGACGTGGAGACCAGTGCAGTTTGAAATGTTGGCAAACAAAGAAACAAATGCTAGGGTAGTGATAAAAATAAACAAATGCTAGGGACGCGATAAAATTAAACAAATGCTAGGGACACGATAAAATTGTGCCATAAGCAGCCATGATTGGTTGAAAGACGTCCTTTCGTACCGTTTTATTGGTCAAAAGCAGTGTGACGTAGTAAAAGTGTAATACTTACTTACTTACAAATGGCTTTTAAGGAACCCGAAGGTTCATTGCCGCCCTCACATAAGCCCGCCATCGGTCCCTATCCTGTGCAAGATTAATCCAGTCTCTATCATCATATCCCACCTCCCTCAAATCCATTTTAATATTATCCTCCCATCTACGTCTCGGCCTCCCTAAAGGTCTTTTTCCCTCCGGTCTCCCAACTAACAGTCTATATGCATTTCAGGATTCGCCCATACGTGCTACATGCCCTGTCCATCTCAAACGTCTGGATTTAATGTTCCTAATTATGTCAGGTGAAGAATACAATGCGTGCAGTTCTGCGTTGTGTAACTTTCTCCATTCTCCTGTAACTTCATCCCGCTTAGCCCCAAATATTTTCCTAAGCACCTTATTCTCAAACACCCTTAACCTATGTTCCTCTCTCAGAGTGAGAGTCCAAGTTTCACAACCATACAGAACAACCGGTAATATAACTGTTTTATAAATTCTAACTTTCAGATTTTTTGACAGCAGACTAGAAATGTTATATTTTATTTAACGACGCTCGCAACTGCAGAGGTTATATCAGCGTCGCCGGATGTGCCGGAATTTTGTCCCGCAGGAGTTCTTTTACATGCCAGTAAATCTACTGACATGAGCCCGTCGCATTTAAGCACACTTAAATGCCATCGACCTGGCCCGGGATCGAACCCGCAACCTTGGGCATAGAAGGCCAGCGCTATACCAACTCGCCAACCAGGTCGACTAGCAGACTAGATGATAAAAGCTTCTCAACCGAATAATAACACGATTTCCCATATTTATTCTGCGTTTAATTTCCTCCCGAGTGTCATTTATATTTGTTACTGTTGCTCTAAGATATTTGAATTTTTCCACCCCTTCGAAGGATAAGTCTCCAATTTTTATATTTCCATTTCGTACAATATTCTGGTCACGAGACATAATCATATACTTTGTCTTTTCGGGATTTACTTCCAAACCGATCGCTTTACTTGCTTCCAGTAAAATTCCCGTGTTTTCCCTAATCGTTTGTGGATTTTCTCCTAACATATTCACGTCATCCGCATAGACAAGAAGCTGATGTAACCCGTTCAGTTCCAAACCCTGCCTGTAGTAAAAGTGTAATAGTCAAATTAATTCGTGTATCAGTATTTCATGAATGTACGACGAAAATGTTTAAGGTGATGTTCGCGGTATATCAGCAGAACACGTGTGTGCAATGGCACACCTGTTGCAGTGTAGTGCAGCGTGCGATATTAAGCACGCAGGAAGCGATGTGTTGCTAGCCTGTTAACAAATGTTATAAGGTGAGAATACGTTAACAGGTACGCTCGTCAGACATACACGGAGCGGTATTGTTTCCTAATTTGCATTTTTACTATGCATCTTTACTTCGTTTAAATTCACATTGTGCGTTGTTCAACCTTATTAGTTCCGTGCTATCCAAAGTGTCTTCTGTTTATGAAACGAACATTTACTTTTTATTCTCTTGTGTAGATATTAGCCTTGCTTGTTCCGTGTATGTTGTCGCACCTTACTATAAGGCAGGCATGTCAATTGAAGCCCACAGGAGGAAGCGCGCGCTTTAGAGCCCAGGAGAGCCTGAGCGCTTTACAGCGGAAAAGAAAGAGACAGACGAAAGAGGTGGTATATGCCGCTTGGTCGAGCTATATTCAGGGATGGCCAGCACTGATACAATAGATAAAGGGAAGAGAACTTATTAAAACTGTATCCATGTTAATTTTTAGATTTGCCTGAGAAGTATAAGTGCATTATAAGAATGTAAGTTTTAATTTTAATGCTCATTTTTCACAAGTTTGATTTTTTTATTCAAAAGAAATATTTTCTCAACTTTTCGTATAGAAAAGTGAAATTTTCAGGTATAGGCCTATTTATTTAGTACCCTTACAGAATGTTTTCGTAAATCTAATACACCGTAAATACGTATTACTGAAGATAGTTCATTGAAAATTTTGAAAATATTCGCATGGAAATTGTTTGTAAGGAAATGAATTAACAAAGCAACTGCTATTACATCATAAGCAAAAGATACGTGCCCATGTGTTGTAAAAATGTCAGCTCTAT
The DNA here is from genome assembly GCF_040183065.1 of Periplaneta americana. NCBI lineage: Eukaryota > Metazoa > Arthropoda > Insecta > Blattodea > Blattidae > Periplaneta > Periplaneta americana. Next base: position 175,592,143 of record NC_091124.1, read on the forward strand.
AGCTTCAGCAGGTTTCGAGAAAATAATTTAATATTCTGATGATAGGAAGTTGCTCACAAATATCACCTTAAAAGCATAATGCGATAAGACTTTTGTTATGTAATATTAGTTACACTTAAAACAGATACAGTACCTAGGTAACTTTGCTTTGTACTGTAATATTGTTTTGATTAGTTTATTGATTACTTTTGTAAGGCTAAAGATACCATCAATATAAATTCCAAGTTATCATGTCATACTCAATCTCTTTCTTTTGAATATCACTTTCTTTATGAATGATGTATTTCATCCACTTAATACAGTATAATATTATAGTACTATGGAATTTAAGTGAATATTCCTTCTTAACTCTCTATTATGTTATTAAGATTTAAAACACAAGTGAAATATTAAGAAATCAGTGTTAGTACTTTTGTTTTACAGACAATATAGATAATATTAAAGAGAAAGAAGCCATATAAAAATAACGATATAAAATTTCACGTTCCGTTTGAAGTTTTTGCACCACTGTTTTCTTAATCCAACAGGTTGCTTATTCATATACACAACCCTTCCTCTTTCCATACTTAGCGCTTGCTGCCCGCGCACGATGTCAAGGTCAGAAAAATGCGCTTGCTTTGACATCACTGCTATAAGGCATAGGATGCTAAACCAAGGGATTTATTTCGTGGTAACTTGCTTTGCGGTAACAAAGATGGAAGTGAATTACTGTATGTAGATCTATAATATACATATATACTCGTAAAAATAACTGAATGATTTGGAAAACGGTAGAACTAGAGAAAACCTTGTTTGCTTGGCCTTAACAGAATTTCAACTCGAAACGTGGAAAACGATGATAATTAATTACCGTAATTCAGTGTTCTGCCCAAGGACAGGTCTTTCACTGCAAACCCAGCTTTCTACAATCTTTCCTATTTTCTGCCTTTCTCATTGTCTCCTCATATGATCCATATATCTTACTGTCGTCTATCATCTGATATCTTCTTCTGCCCCGAACTCTTCTCCCGTTCACCATTCCCTCCAGTGCATCCTTCAGTAGGCAGTTTCTTCTCAGTCAGAGACCCAACCAATTCCTTTTCCTCTTCCTGATCAGTTTCAGCATCATTCTTTCTATACCCACTCTTCCCAACACAGCTTCATTTCTTATTCTGTCCGTCCATTTCACACGCTCCATTCTTCTCCATATCCACATTTCAAATGTTTCTATTCGCTTCTCTTCACTTCGTCGTAATGTCCATGTTTCTGACCCATACAATGCCACACTCCATACAAAACACTTCAATAGCCTCTTAGTTATTTTTCCAGAGATCCGCAGAAGATGCTCCTTTTTCTATTAAAAGCTTCCATGCCCATTGTTCTCCTTTTGACTTCCTGACAGCAGCTCATGTTATTGCTTATACAGAGGTATCATTTTATTTTTACTTCAATTTTTATTGTACTTGAGTTTTTGAATGTATTTCATTCCCACTCCTTCTACCGTTTTCCACACAGAACCAAGATCGTATATGCAGTGAAAGTCGTACGGTCACAGTAAACAGTACTGAGTGAGTACAGTACGTTCCAGAAATATGTTCGCGTTTTCCAGTGACGAAAGAGCTTTCAATATTTCCGCACAGATACTATCGTTCATTTGCCTACGTCGCATCCCTGTTTCCCCAACCCGCTTCTGCTCGCCCCTCTGTAAAGGCTAGTGGCTGGGCTGTCTTGGCTCTTTTCTGAAAACATTAATTTCTGTTAGGAATTGGACGTCTACGTAATATTATACAACTGTTTAAAATAACTTAAATAATAGGGCTTCGTTAAGTAATTAACTGTCATGTGATTTCCTCCCTTTCTACGATCCTACGACATAACCACTTGGACGGACAGTAGATAGCATGTCTGAGTAATTTTATCTTTTCGGATCGGGGAGAAGTGAAGATTGAATTTACAGTACGTAAGGTACTCTTTTATAGAGTAGGTAGAGAATTATTCCAACATGAGTTACTAGTACGAAGGACGAAACTGGTAATTGAAATTAAGTACAATAGTCTATAGTGTGATAATATGCACAAAAAAACTGAAGCACCATTTTGAAAAATGTGTTTAAATATATATATTATGATTCATTTTCAATTTAACTTCATTCTACATATTGTAGGCTAATGTGCTGTAGACAGTATACTATACACTGAGTAATGAATATGTCAGCATGGATAGCGCAGTTCGTGAGTAAAAACACTTATTGTTAACACTATACTGTATTTTGATTAAATAAAAACCTAATGAACATTGTCAAACTCAAAATCGCGATATTTTCTAGTTTACGTAAATGGATGAACCACTTTTTTTTCCTCCTATACCTAGTAAAGAGATTTGTTTGTATTTTACGCCAGTATCGTCAAACTCCAGTCTTGGAAGGGGGTAGCAAACGGTGTTTCCGGATCTCAACAGTTAATCCAAGGATATAGCCAGGTTAATGTTATAAATGTTATTAAAAATAAAATGATGTCCCGGTAGTACACCCCAAGTATTTGAAGCTGTGCACTTGCTCTACTGCCTCATTTAGAATTCGCAAGTTTACCTTCTTTATTTTTCTTCCTATGACCATGGTGTTCGTCTTATTTGTGTTTATCTTCATTCCATACTGCTCACAGTCGTCATTTAGCTCCAGTAGCAATCTCGTAGTATCATCTCCTCTTCTGCTAACAGCGCCGTAATCATCAGGAAATCTTATGCGCTTAATTCTTTTTCCTCCTACTATCACTCCTCCCATGTTCTGAAAACAGTTCTTTACTAAATCCTCCGAGTAGATGTTAGAAGCTCGATATCATTTCTCTCATATTTACATGACAACTTTGGCAATTGTAACCTTAAAATGTTAGAAAACCTGAAGTAACTACATCAGGCATTGGTCTGTAAAGTGTGTTCATCTCATCAAAGCTTGAACTTTTTTAATTGGTTATTTTACGACGCTTTATCAATTAGTAAGGCCATCTAGCATCTGAATAAGATGAATGTGATAATGCCAGCGCCGAAGTTACTCAGAATATTTGCTCTTAAAGGATTGAGGGAAAATCCAGATAAAAAACCTTAACCAGGTAACTTGTCCCAACCGGGATTTGAACCCGGGCCCGCTCATTTCACGGTCAGGCATGCTGACTGTTACTCCATAGTGGTGGACGAAGTTTGGACATGAACAATTTCAGGTTATTTTAGTAAAACAGAGAAAATTCATTGACAATTCCACTTCAACGATTATTAACACGTCTTTCATTGATTAATATGATCAATACAGCAAAAATTGTTATTTCAATATACTTTATTTGCTATTTTCGGAGAAGTGGAAGATCATGAGGATAGCTGGAAACGTGTGAAATGGGGATATTAATACAGTTCTTTATTTATTCATTTGTTGTTGAACAAAACAGGCAAAGCCCAATTACAAAGTTCACGACTAACAAATTAATTTATAAAACATAAACAAGGAAAAGGAAACATACACTTATTAAAAACTGAAACAAAATAGAAATAAGAGAAAGAAAAAAAGATAAATTGAAATAAGGTGTGAAAGTAGCTTCAAATTAACTAACAACAATATTCTGTAAAATATGATAACAAACAATTCTGTATCTAGAGAAATTCATATTGAAAATATCAACATTAGGATGAGGATATAATTTATTGTATAACTGTAAGATTTGGAAAACTGGGGAATTTTTGTGGGATTCAGTATTTGTCCTTGGTATGTAAAATAAATTTCGAAATTTCGTTTTAAGCTTAGGTGCATATAATGTTATATAATAAAATAAACCAACACAGTCCAACTTATTGTTAATAATTTTATAAAGAAAGTTTAAAGATTGACAATTTCGTCTAATTTGGAAACTAGTCAAATGTTAATGTTGAAGCATTGTAGCATAACTCTCATAGGTAGGATAATCATTATAAAGTCTGTAATATAACCATTTTAGAAATTTATTTTGAATTTTTTCTAGTAACAGAATATATTTGTTAGTAGCTGGGTTCCAGATAACAGCAGCATACTCCAATTTAGATCGAACAATGGAATTATACAAAATTATTATAGTTTTGACTTTAAATTTACAAGAATTTCTCATAACAAAACCTAAACTTTTATAGGACAAATTTATAATATTATTAATATGACTATGAAATGTAAAATTACTCCTAAATAATATACCTAAATCTTTATGTTCATTTTCTGCTGGTAAAACGTTTGCCTCTATGTTATATGAAAATTTAATTGTATTTTTCAATCTAGAAAAGGTGGTATGTATACACTTATTAATATTAATATTAAATAACAATTGTATTATTAAAGTAAGAAATGTGTTGCTTAACCTATGTGATACTTCCGCTGAAATTACAGAGCTGCACGTCTACTCGGATCATTGGTAGGCCTACATTTGTTTACAAAGGAACTTCTCCGGTACTCATTAACGAGACCAGTCCACGGAGCAAATCGCATAAATTGCGTAGGATTTTGTGTTGATTCTTCTGACTTGAAGGCAGTGGGAGGCAAGCACAAACTTAGTCGGGATATTATAACAAAAGAGCTGAAGTAGTTTTTTCTACAGTAATCTCACCAGAGGTTTTGATATTATGATAAATCTGCGAGTGGAACACGAGCAAATGTATCTAGAGAAAATCAAAACTCGAGTGGGATATACTTGACTATTATAAGGTTAGAAGAAAGTATATAAAGATTAGAATAAATAAAGTGCTCAATACAAATTTATCTAGAGAAAATCAAAATTCGAGTGGGATATAATTGACTGTTACAAGATTAGAAGAAAGTATATAAAGATTAGAAGAAATGAAGTACTCAATGAAAATTTATCTAGAGAAAATCAAAACTCGAGTGGGATATAATTGACTATTACACGATTAGAAGAAAGTATATAAAGATTAGAAGAAATAAAGTACTCAATGCAAATTTACCTAGAGAAAATCAAAACTCGAGTGGTATATAATTGACTGTTAGGGGAGAGCCGGTAGTATCGGACATCGGATAGTATCGGACAGTGCGTTTCTTTCATCTACCACCATATGGTAGTACCTGAATGACATGGTTACGTTTCTCTATGCGACATCACAGAAACGTAACCATGTCAATCAAATACTATCATCGTGTGGTAGATGAAAGAAACTCACTGTCCGATATTACCCGATGTCCGATACTACCCGACTCTCCCCTACAAGATTAGAAGAAAGTATATAAAGATTAGAAGAAATAAAGTACTCAATGCAAATTTACCTAGAGAAAATCAAAACTCGAGTGGTATATAATTGACTATTACAAGATTAGAAGAAAGTATAAAGATTAGAAGAAATAAAGTACTCAATGCAAATTTATCTAGAGAAAATCAAAACTCGAGTGGGATATAATTGACTATTACAAGATTAGAAGAAAGTATATAAAGATTAGAAGAAATAAAGTACTCAATACAAATTTATCTAGAGAAAATCAAAACTCGAGCGGGATGTAATTGACTATTACAAGATTAGAAGAAAGTATATAAAGATCAGAAGAAATAAAGTACTCAATACATATTTAGCTACAGAAAATCAAAACTCGAGTGGGATATAATTGACTATTACAAGATTAGAAGAAAGTATATAAAGATTAGAAGAAATAAAGTACTCAGTACAAATAAAATATTAATTGACTTACTAAAATACTAAACTGTCTTGAAAATGTATTATTGTACCATCTCATAATTACAGATATTCCGCTAGATAGCAGTAGTGTGTTATGATCAGCTGTTCTCTTGTTACCAGTTATGCCAACTATATACAATCTTCATTAAACTCTATGGGCGATTACTAACTGGTCAAGAAGGCTTTGTTGATTCAGTTTCATTTTTATTAAAACAGTTTCATTCCGCTTCAATTATCAATATATATTAAACAATCTCTGATAGGCCTACATGACTATCTAGAATCTCATACAGCAGAAGCTGTAACATAACCTAAATAACATAAGATAAATTATACAAAAGTTTTGATTAAGGATGATGAAATAAACGTGAATAATTTTAAAAGTACAATTATTGAAAGTGGCGGCCGGGTAGCTCAGTTGGTAGAGCAGCTGGCTGCGGACTGGAAGGTCCGGAGTTCGATCCCGAGTGGTGACGTTGCCAAACTGTCAGAACGGCCCCGAGGTTCACTCAGCCTCCTATAAAGTTGAGTACTGGGTCTTTCCTGGGGGTAAAAGGCGGTCAGAGCGTGGTGCCGGCCACACCACCTCATTCTAGTGCCGAGGTCATGGAAAGCATGGGGCTCTATCGCCATGCCCCCCAAGTGCCTTCATGGCATGTGGCGGGAATACCTCTACCTTTTCTTTTACCTTTACCTTTTACAATTATTGAAAGTACAATGTTGGCAAACAAAGAAAAAATGCTAGGGAGGTGATAAAAACAAACAAATGCTAGGGAGGTAATAAAATTGTAGGATAAGCAGTCATGTTTGGTTGAAACACGTCGTTCCATACCGTTTTATTGGTCAAAAGTAGTATGACGTAGTAAAAGTGTAATAGAATAATTCTATTTCTGAAGAAATAATCTATCTTTTGCATGAACTGTATCATTTCATTTGACAGTTTATTCTGCGTAATATAAGAAATTACGAAGAAAACGATAGTTATTAGAGGAGAAAAACTCGCTCCGGCACCGGGGATAGAACCCGGGTCCTTGGTTCTACATACCAAACGCTCTAACCACTGAGCTACGCCGAAGCTCAATCCACAGCACCGGATCGAACCCCTCTCCTCTAGTGTTTTCTCCACAAATAACTATTGTTACCATAACAGAATTAATCTTTATTTAGAAGAAATCAGTCTGCTTTGACTTTAAGTTAATGTCGATGGGAGAAATGGGAAGAGAAGCATTTGAAATGTACGCGAAAACGCCTCTTTGAAAAGGAGTTTAGGGTTGAGGAAAACAAACCTGTTGGCACTTGCTCATTCCGAGTTTTACTGTTCCACTGAAGCTACTTAAAAGAATTTGGAAGCGGAAGCCGAAAATGCACGTAACCTGATAAACAGCATCAGGACAGGAACGCCGAACATGAATTTTTGTTTGGATATGTAAGATGTACGTAATTATTACTCTTTAAGTTTGCTCCACATTGTGGAATTCTCTTTCGATCAAATGTCACTTTGTTCTTGGATATCATATAAATAACACTGAAATGTTTGTTTCCGTTGGAAGGCTGAATTTATCTAGGTACTCCATGGTAAACGGAGTGATTGAAATTGACAGACATATTCCGATTCTTAGCAGACATGTCAGATATGATCTCATTTGCGTGGTGATCCATATCCGATTACCTAGACATCAACAGAGACTTCTGTTACTCGTATTACGAGCTTCGTAGCACGAACATCGTATAGAGTTCTCTTCCTGGATAAGATAATAGAGTCCAGCGTTGTGGAGTAACGGTTACCATGTCTGACCGTGAAACGAGCGGGAACGGGTGCAAATTCTGATTGGGGCAAGTTACCTGGTTCAGATTTTATCCGGGGTTTTCCCTCAGTCTATTAAGAGCAAATGCTGGGTAACTTTCGGCGCTGGACCCTGGACTCGTTTCGCCGGCATTATCACCTTCCAGAGGTCTGCATCGGACGTTTTCGCTCGAGCGCCAAGTAGTTCATAGAATAATCCGATAGATAGCGCACACGGGTAAAATTGTCACGAGCGATAAATCCTCGAACAGTATAAGCCGAGCGTTAGACATTCGTTCTTATTACAGTGATGAACTGTGTAGTAACATCATAGACGTTTATCATTTCAAAACTTTGCAGTGTTTAACTAACCTCTCCATAGTACAACTATAAAACTTGCTTTAAAATGTAATATAAATGTTGTAGGTAAATGTTTTTTTTTTTTCCAAACAGGAGTGATTTTGTTTTTGCCACACCTGATAGATGCTATTGGATGTAAATGTAATTATTATAAACGGAGAACACAATCACAATAATGCAAGAACTGTATCAAGTTTTCTTACTTACTTACTTACTGGCTTTTAAGGAACCCGTAGGTTCATTGCTACCCTCACATAAGCCCGCCATTGGTCCCTATCCTGAGAAGATTAATCCATTCTCTATCATCATATCCCACCTCCCTCAAATCCATTTTAATAATACGTCTCGGTCTCCCTAAAGGTCTTTTTCCCTCCGGCCTCCCAACTAACCCTCTAAATGCATTTCTGGATTCGGCCATACTTGCTACATGCCCTGCCCATCTCAAACGTCTGGATTTAATGTTCCTAATTATGTCAGGTGAAGAATAAAATGTGTGTAGCTCTGTGTTGTGTAACTTTCTCCATTCTCCTGTAACTTCATCCCTCTTAGCCCCAAATATTTTCCTAAGCACCTTATTCCCAAACACCCTTAACCTATGTTCCTCTCTCAAAGTGAGAGTCCAAGTTTCACAATCATAAAGAACTACCGGTAATATAACTGTTTTATAAATTCTAACTTTAAAATTTTTTGACAGCAGGCTGGATGATAAAAGTTTCTCAACCGAATAATAACACGCATTTCCCATATTTATTTATCAAGTTTTCTAGTAATAATAATAATAATAATAATAATAATAATAATAATAATAATAATAATAAAAATTAATAATCTCTAATAATTAGTGTATCGATCTTTGCGTCTGTAACAGTTGTGCAGCATGATTATTCGTTTTATTATATTTTCTGTGACGTTATCTCTGTACTAATATTGTTATTAATCTACTGCTATATCAATAACATTTTGTAAAACGTTTCTACATTGTCGCAGTATATAGGCGGAACACTATGTATGGACCTATCATATTATATATGTGGTAAATCAAATATTGAATAGTTATTAATTAGCAATAATAACTGTATATCGAAGTTTTTCATACTATTTTATTTATAACTTCATGTTCCTGTTTTGGTACGTTGCATTGACTGTTCCATTAAACGTTTGTCATAAACGCAGAAAATAAAGCCTTATTTTTATCGTGTGAACAAAACATATGTGTATCTTACCTGTCGCCTTCCATACAAGATAAGACATGTCGGTGAGTTGACTTTGTATTGTGCTTCTATTTATTACGAGCGTATCACGACCGATCATATCTCACTCGAGGGTGCGACACTCGCCCGAGTTCAAGCGAGCGATTTAACTCCAATGCAGCACTTTGTCACCTTCATCTCACTCAGACGCTAAATAACAACAGTTGATAATGCGTCGTAAAATAACCAATAAAAAAGAAGACGGTAGATTGCGGTAAATCCTTGTTGCTACTGTACTGATGGCAAAGGATGATTATGAATTCGGAGAAATGTTGGAATGTTAGAGAGAAAAAGGAAGTATTCCGAGAAAATCTGTGCGAACGTCTTCTTTGCCCGCTTGAAATTCAACTTGAACTTCTCGGGATTTGAAGTCGGGTGTCAGCCTGGAAAACCGAAGCTCTAGAAAAGCGATTTTTGGTCTTAGGGACGCCTAAACTTGGAATCTTTCTTCAAAATCTCGATATATGTAGAAATATCATGAAGTCACACACATCAAATAAATTATTTATATTTTCTGTTTATGAAATACAGCTCAAAATAAATCGTAGCTATGGAAATAGTGTTTACAATATGAATTAAAAAACACTAAACATTCATTCATTCATTCATTCATTCATTCATTCATTCATTCATTCATTCATTCATTCATTCATTCATTCATTCGCCCTGGGTGGCACAGCGGTATAGCGCTGCCCGAGGTTGCGAGTTCGATCCCGGCCCAGGTCGATGGCATTTAAGTGTGCTTAAATGCGATAGGCTCATGTCACTAGATTTAGTGGCATTTAAAAAAAGTCCTGCGGGACCAAATTCTGGCACACCGACGACGCTGATATAACCTCGGCAGTTGCGAGTGTCGTTAAATAAAATAATTTCATTTCATTCATTCATTCATTCATTCATTCATTCATTCATTCATTCATTCATTCATTCATTCATTCATTCATTCATTCATTCATTCATTCATTCATTCATTAATTCATTCATTGTTTCTGCCTAAAAGTAGGTCATTCACTGAAAACCCAGAATTATTTCAGCATTCATAAGTATATTCTAAATGGATTCCGTTGGCATTTTTATAGAGGCAAGAATTCGTTTTGCTAGGTTTGTTGTTAATTTGTATAGGTAACACCCATGGATTAATGTCCCCAATTGCCCTAGCCATATTACTTTTAATGTCATCAATTGCGCGAGAATTATTTTGATAGTAATTTTTAAATAGACGTAGAGATAAAGTCTACCAGTGACAGGTCTGGTGATCCTGCTGGCCAAATCCTTTAGAAATGAACCGGATACCAAAAAAAGTCCCGCAGGAATTGTAAATCTAATTTCATATGTGACATGTGGCACCGTATGGTGTGCGATATCACGTGGTCGAATTGTTAGACCCATCTTCTTCAAGGCATTTAAAAAAAATTTAAATTAGTTTATTTTGTGACGTTTCATCAACTGCGATAATTATCTAGCGTTCTGAGTGAAATGTAGGTGATAATGCCAGCGAAATGAGTCCAGGGTCCAGCGCCGAAAGTTAGACCTATCCAGCAGGATTTGAACCTAGGCGCTTTCGTTTCACGGTCAGACATTCTGTTACTCCATAGCGGTGGATTCTTGCAGTCAGCAGTGACTATTGAAGGATACTACAACATCTCAGATGGTGTGTTTTTTTATGATGGTTGATGAAAGTGAATGTTGGTTGCAATAAGACGGTAATGTAAAAATGTTTAATAAAAAGTAGGTCTAATGTTTTTATCTGCAATCAAAGATATAAAATGACAGTTAACTCAAAAAATCTTTTCTAACAACTTTTTAAAATTTATTTAGTTTTGTTTCTTGCATAAGATGAAGATATAATTATGTGAAATGAATGTCCAGTACAGATGTCCCTAGGTCGCTCTGTTTCGCAATAAATTATATGCATAATTATTTCTATTTTTTTGTTTTTTTTTTAACATTAGTAGCAAAAGAACTAGCTAGATATAGAATAGACTTTGTGGGAGTACAAGAGGTTAGGTTAGATGGGAATGGCATATCACAAGTAGGCGATTACTTGTTGTATTATGGGGAAGGGAACGATAATCACCAATTAGGAACAGGATTCTTTGTACATAAAAGAATAAAATCAGCAGTAAAAAAGGTCGAATTTATCAGTGACAGGTTATCGTATTTAGTACTTAAGGATAGATGGTGCGATATCGTAATTATAAATGCTCACGTCCCTACAGAAGAGACAGACAACTATATATAATGGATAGCTTCTATGAGGAATTGGAACACACTTTTCATCATTTACCTAGATATCACATGAAAGTTTTATTGGGGGATTTCAACGCTAAAGTAGGACGGGAGGATATTTTTAAACCAACATTGGAAAAGAGAGCCTACAGATAAGTAGTAATGACAATGGAGTTAGGTTAGTGAACTTTGCCACATCAAAAAATTTAATTGTCTAAGTTAGAATTTATAAAACAGTTATATTACCGGTTGTTTTTTATGGTTGTGAAACTTGGACTCTCACTTTGATAGAGGAACAGAGATTAAGGGTGTTTGAGAATAAAGTTCTTAGAAAAATATTTGGGGCTAAAAGGGATGAAATCACAGGAGAATGGAGAAAGTTACACAACACAGAACTGCACGCATTGTATTCTTCACCTGACATAATTAGGAACATCAAATCCAGACGTTTGAGATGGGCAGGGCATGTAGCACGTATGGGCGAATCCAGAAATGCATATAGAGTGTTAGTTGGGAGGCCGGCGGGAAAAAGACCTTTGGGGAGGCCGAGATGTAGATGGGAAGATAATATTAAAATGGATTTGAGGGAGGTGGGATATGATTGTAGAGACTGGATCAATCTTGCTCAGGATAGGGATCAATGACGGGCTTATGTGAGGGCGGCAATGAACCTCCGGGTTCCTTAAAAGCCAGTAAGTAAGGAAGTAAGTTGCTAATTTTTTGAAGTCAAACACATCTCAGGCCTAGCCAGATGGTTACTACCCTTAGTAAAAATGCTTCATTGTTATAGGAGTAGCAACCCTTGTCAGAAACACAATTGTTATGATATAATTGTTATCCTCGAGTGCATTCGAGGCCCGTTGTTGGAAACGAAAGCCGTTTAATCGCAAACTGACCTCAAAGGTAATTTGGGCAGATTCCTTCATGCTGATATATACGGCAGTGCTGTCAATCTTATTTCTCTCCGGTTGTCACATGATTATTAGATGAAAGACACGGATTGAATATAGTTGCAATGAACAGGAATGGCAACAACGTATTTACACCGGAGAGATTCCACTGCCCACATAATTTATTCATTCCTTGACCGATAGCGATAGTGAGCAAAAATATTTATGTACCACAGTTGTCGGTGAAATGCTTTCAGCCAATTGCTTCAGTAATCTGTACTGTAATCGTGAAACAAAACAAGTGCAACTGATTTTATGCACGTGTAACATTCACTGTTAGATACCGAATTTCGTAAATAGGAAACTAATGTTAGAATTCATTACGCTATATAACTATTTATATGAATTTGTGTTCATTAATTACATATTGCATCTATTTAAAACTTACAATGTATAAATGAGTCAAATTTATTAGAGACTAGCCGTACCCGTGCGCTCCGCTGCACCCATTAGAAATAAAATTTAAAGTAATTACTTAATTAAAATAGGACGTTTGATCCAGGGAACATTCGTGTTTGATAGAAGGATAAATCGTTTAATATGTTACTTAATTTAAATTGTATTTAAATAATTAAATAATTTTGGTCCAGAGATCACTCATTTGGTGCAATGACAATTCTTTTAACACGTTCCTTAATTGTTATTACATGCAACCATAGTTTAATGAAGATCGACATCATTTAGATTTATTGTGTATACCTTATATTACTTGCTATATGTTTCCATTGAATTATGGTAATAACTTAATTTTAACCCTTGTTTTCTACGTCTTCTGTAAATGGCGCTTGGCCCACTATGGTTCTGAACCCTTCAAATAAATAATGATACAGCATATATAGTGATATGTAATTATATTTCTTTCTTTCGAAAATGTAAGAATTCACGATCTCCTATGTACCATTGCCATGGAATGAATAAATGTGTTTCTTCTTCCTACTCAAAAATTTTATATTTTGCACATAGGAGTTATTGCAGGAACAACAACGCTACAATCTGAGGTGGCAGTGAAAAAGAATAATATTGTTATTTTAAAAGTCTTATATATCATTTAATCGATATTACTTCATACAAGCACAGAAACATTCTCTGTAGACTATGTGTAATAGCTTTAGTTTGTTGTTGTCCAAGGCCCCTTATAGACGAAGTCATTTGTTTTCTATTTCATTACAGCGCCTTAGATGGCGTTATATAAATGTTAAAACTCATTTATCTCATTAAATATCACTCCTATCAAAATTTTGCATATAATAAAACTTATCGGAAATAAGTTTAAAAAACTATTATGTAACATTTTTCACGAAAATTAATAATAAGGGAGATATTTCGATTTATATAATTCAAGCCCCCTTATAACCCCCCTATTAAATAAAGTATTTTGAATGCCATATAGCCTAAAATCTAAGTTACAACGAACTTAATTTATGTTCCAATTTTCGTATAAATAAGTTCAGCCATTATCGCGTGAAAAGATAACAAATATCCAGACATGTTAGCACCAATTATTTTTGGAAAATTGAAAATTACCAGAAAAATTTTGGCTACAGATTTATTATTAGTATAGATTATAAAATAATAGCCTACATTTTATTTGCAGTATAGAAAACTAAAGTGTGTGCTTGTATGTATCTAATGCCTACCCACTTCACTTGCGTGATTCGGGTTCCACATATTGCGGATAGATGGCAGTTCTGTGACCCATTTTCAATTTGTACACCACTTCGGCGGGCCACGCTGTAGATGATGTGTATCTGTGAAGCGTAATGTCGTGTACTAGGGTGAGTGTAAGTGTAAGTGTTCGTGTAACTGTAGTGTAGGGAATGGGTGAGGATGATGGTGATGGTGGTGAGGAAGGGAGAAGGGGAAACCCGGTGCCGGCACGTAGCTTACTCCTGTCGAATAGCACCAAGAGGGCTGCCAAGCTTAACGCCAGTTATTCGTCTTATAGGGTGCATAATAAATGCTTTCATTTATGTATTTTCAACAATAGTTCACATTCTTATATGTCTCGTGACCAGAATATTGTACGAAATGGAAATATAAAAATTGGAGATTTATCCTTCGAAGAGGTGGAAAAATTCGTATATCTTGGAGTAACAGTAATAAATATAAATGACACTCGGGAGGAAATTAAACGCAGAATAAATATGAGAAAAGCCTGTTATTATTCGGTTGAGAAGCTTTTGTCATCTAGTCTGCTGTCAAAAAATCTGAAAGTTAGAATTTATAAAACAGTTATATTAAGCTTACCGGTTGTTCTGTATGGTTGTGAGACTTGGACTCTCACTTTGAGAGAGGAACAGAGATTAAGGGTGTTTGAGAATAAGGCTCTTAGGAAAATATTTGGGGCTAAGAGGAATGAAGTTAAAGGAGAATGGAGAAAGTTACACAACACAGAACTGCACGCATTGTATTCTTCACCTGACATAATTAGGAACATTAAATCCAGACGTTTGAGATGGGCAGGGCATGTAGCACGTATGGGCGAATCCAGAAATGCATATAGGGTGTTAGTTGGGAGGCCGGAGGGAAAAAGATCTTTGGGGAGGCCGAGACGTAGATGGGAAGATAATATAAAAATGGATTTGAGGGAGGTGGGATATGATGATAGAGACTGGAGTAATCTTGCACAGGATAGGGACCGATGGCGGGCTTATGTGAGGGCGGCAATGAAACTCCGGGTTCCTTAAAAGCCAGTAAGTAAGTAAGTAATAATAATAATAATAATAATAATAATAATAATAATAATGGTAATAATAATGATAATAGTAATAATAATAATACTTATTTACTTACTTACTTACAAATGGCTTTTAAGGAACCCGAAGGTTCATTGCCGCCCTCACACAAGCCCGCCATCGGTCCCTATCCTGAGCAAGATTAATCCATTCTCTATCATCATATCCCACCTCCCTCAAATCCATTTTAATATTATCTTCCCATCTACGTCTCGGCCTCCCTAAAGGTCTTTTTCCCTCCGGTCTCCCAACTAACACTCTATATGCATTTCTGGATTCGCCCTTACGTGCTACATGCCCTGCCCATCTCAAACGTCTGGATTTAATGTTCCTAATTATGTCAGGTGAAGAATACAATGCGTGCAGTTCTGCGTTGTGTAACTTTCTCCATTCTCCTGTAACTTCATCCCGCTTAGCCCCAAATATTTTCCTAAGCACCTTATTCTCAAACACCCTTAACCTATGTTCCTCTCTCAGAGTGAGAATCCAAGATTCACAACCATACAGAACAACCGGTAATATAACTGTTTTATAAATTCTAACTTTCAGATTTTTGGACAGCAGACTGGATGATGATAATAATAATAATAATAATAATAATAATAATAATAATAATAATAATAATAATAATAATAACCTTCTTCTTCAACAAACATATGATACATTCGTCAGTCAGAAACAAACATTTGGAGATATCAAGATTTTCGGACCGCAAGGAATGGAATTTACGGGAGGGGCACAACGATCCAGCACTGCGACCTGTTAAGATCTATTGCGCTAACTCTCAAGCTAGACGCATTCCCAAACCCACACCGGCTGACTACACTAAGGTTCGCTGCGTAACCAGGTTTCGATCAAGCCATCCAACTCGTCCCTAGACCAGCTCCCTTCGTGCGTTGCCAGCTGGCGATCGGGGAATGCTATGGAATGATGACGAAATGAAGAAATGGCGACGGAATGATGTAGATGTCTAATACAGCAGAACCCCGGGCCTGACCGGGACTCGAACCTGGATCATATAATCGACGTGGTTGAAGGAACACAGCGTTTATGGGGGAACGGAGAATAAACTTCCCCTACCCTCTTTGTACTTGAGTCCGGGGCGGTTTGACTGGTAAATTCACAACTACAGGTTTATAAACATCATGTTTCAGTTTGTACAGGGACATCATTTTATTTTTACTTGCATTTTTATTGTACCTGCATTTCTGAATGTACTTCACTCTCACCCCTTCACTAATGTCCTTGCTTCCGTCAGACACACAAACTTACGGCCGCTGTTGCATTCGAAGTCTTCAAGCAGTGAAGTAAACACTGCAGTGCATAGTGTGTTTCATAAATATGGTTGCGTTTTCTATATAAGAAAGAACCTATATTAATAATATCGTACTAAAAAATTATATTCAAGAAACGATAAATTCAATTTTAGAGAATATGCTTCAAAATGTTTTTAATAATATGCGTAAAGAATTGAAGCCTGCATTGTAATGAACGGCAACCATTTTCAGCAACTTGTTTAAAAATTCAGATTAGCTTATTTTGAATTCAGGTGGCTAGAAGCAAAGGAATGCTAGTGA
Organism: Periplaneta americana; assembly: GCF_040183065.1. Classification (NCBI taxonomy): domain Eukaryota; kingdom Metazoa; phylum Arthropoda; class Insecta; order Blattodea; family Blattidae; genus Periplaneta; species Periplaneta americana. The sequence continues at coordinate 175,608,694 of NC_091124.1, forward strand.
CATTTGTAATAACATGAGTTATCTTTATTATTTATAGGTTTTGTTTTTTTTATTTCTTCTTTAGTTATTTTATATAGAGATGACTATATGGATGGTGATATAAATATTAATCGATTTATTTTATTAGTTCTAATATTTGTAATATCTCAGTGTAAGCTAAAGTATCTAAAATTTTAGTGGCAAAGGGATATTTTAATCTCATCACACATTAAAATTTAAATAAAAATTTCTCCGATTTTACGAAAGCTTAAATATTTAAACCCCATTTTCTCAAAAGTAACTTAAGTGCACTTACAGCCCTTTACTTATGACCCCCTCAATTTAAATGCACTCTCTATATTGTATGATAACATCAATAATTAATATGCTAAGTACAGTAGACTTTACATAACGAACATAGCCGCCTGAAAAGTTGAGTTTTTGAAAAAAAAAAATGTTACTACTCTACTGTATTTTCATAAATTGCATAAAAGTGATGATCAAATTGAAAATCGTAATATCGTATTTCCCTACAACATAAATGGATACACTACTTTTCTCTCCTCCTATAGCTAGTAAAATGATTTGTTTACATATTGCACTAGCAACATCAAACTCCTGTAATGGAAGGGGGCAACAGTGTTTCCGAGTATAGCCAGGTTAATGTTAAAAATGTTGGTAAAAATAAAGTGATGTCCCTGTATATTGGCTTATGCAGTTTGTAATGCAACCTTTCGCGTGAAAATTTAAATAAAAGCTATATATCTATTTCACGTTGTTGATTAAAATAAATTAATCACGTGATGCCAACAAAAACTCATAAGTTTTTCTGTGCTTGAAATGCTAATTTAGCGATACATTGTAAATTGATAAAATCAATATTAAAGCTTGTTGGAAACGAAATCTAAATAAAGCACACCAAATGCTGGCAAAAGAATATCATATTAATGTCTTGGGCGGTAGGGTTCATGGATTCGGTTCCCGGGTATTGTCTCATATGGCGGCCTTGTGGACAAAGGATCAAACGAATCAAAGAGCGTAGCTATTCCGTCTCAAATCGGCCGAAATGTAGAGAAAATTGACCTTATAATTTCTAAATACTATAAAACTTTTTTTTTGTTCGTAGAGAACTGCGATACAATGCTTTGTGCTAAGTTTGAGGCATCAGAACTTCATAGTGTTTAAATTAAAAATATTTAAATTTATCGTATTTTCAAAAAATTAGCAACTTTAAACTGTTGTGGCTCCGAAACCCTTTCACCCAATGATCAAAATCATGGTTTATTTTGATGCTGAGAAATTAAAGTTTATATTGACATATAAACAGATTTTCTTACTTTTTATGGAAATGGAAAAATTTAGATTTTTCCTCATTAAGACGCCTTTGCCAAGGAAAAAATATTTTAAAAATATATAGTTAGATTCCACTTTGAAAGTACAAATAAACATATATTTTTTAATGATGGCACGTTGCTAAGAAAGTATTGAAAATATCAAATAAAGAAAATAAATAGTACGCGCGTGAACTAACCAGCTGACTGTGAGGCGGGAGCTAGCCGAGGTAAGCAAGGCCAGTAGACATAAACACGTGATGTGTCGTCTAGCAGTCATGGCTGTGCTAGCTTTATCACAGGTTTTCATAAACACAGGAGTAAAATGACGTCCAACGCTCGCTTATCTTCATCTCTCGGCCAGTGCGTGCGGTACTGCGCCGTTCAAGTCTAGGCATGTGAAAATAATCTATTTAATACCCTCGAAAGTTATTGCCGTACCACTAACCAAACAATGCCGAATCCCTCTCAATAATGCAAGGTTTTTTCTCAATATATTTTTTATATTTTTATAAATTGGCAAGAAGCCTAAAAGTAAGTAAAATCAGATTATCTGTCTCTCTGTATACAATAAATATAAGGATTAGTTCTTATCATAACCTACCAAATGTCAGCTTCAAAATGAGCTCCCGTTCAATGTTCTGCAGTAAATGGTTCCAGAGTTCCGAGCGCTGAAAGAGGCTTGTTTTTCTAAAATACGCTAAATTTGTCGCTCAATAATACGAAAACCGTTTGACTTTCGATAGTATATTTTTGAAAATGTACTCTCCTCAGCACCTTGTATAAATGGGGAAAAAATTAGAGTATAAAAAATGCGAGGTTTTTTACTGATCGATTTCATATGGAATAGTCCGTATTCTTTAAAAGTAGATAATAATAAATTACCGTCTTCATGAATTTCATCCATGTATTGTGGCTCCCTGTCACCACGGCATGGCGCGTCCTCAGGTTGCGGATAGAGGAGACGGCCTCCAGATATGGAGGGTAGCTGCGAATATATTGAATAAGCAGTCGTGGACAACCGATAAGGGGTGGTCCTCCAGCTTGGGGGTTGGGTGAAGGGCTAACAACCCATCACCGTAAAAAACAGCTTGTTACGAATCCCTACAATAAGTTATTGTATTCTTCACCTGACATAATTAGGAACATTAAATCCAGACGTTTGAGATGGGCAGGGCATGTAACACGTATGGGCGAATCCAGAAATGCATATAGAGTGTTAGTTGGGAGACCGGAGGGAAAAAGACCTTTAGGGAGGCCGAGACGTAGATGGGAGGATAATATTAAAATGGATTTGAGGGAGGTGGGGTATGATGATAGAGACTGGATTAATCTTGCACAGGATAGGGACCGATGGCGGGCTTATGTGAGGGCGGCAATGAACCTTCGGGTTCCTTAAAAGCCATTTGGAAGTAAGTAAGTAAGTAATTAAGTATGAATTTCATATGCCAACTCCTTAAAGATAAATCACTATGCCCTCAGCTAACAGCTTCTCAAGGTTTTTTGATGACAAATTGGTTTGGTAAGTTTTTTCTTAGTACTTCAATTCCATTATTGCTTCACTGCCACCATATTGTAATTAAAAAGAGATGTTTTATGAATAATAACTATTACCCTTTCGAAATCTCTCCCCCTATTATTGAGAAAGATGTCCCACTGTTTGGAAACTACCAGATTAATGGAATTTGGATGATGTTTCACGACAAGAATATAAAGAGTGTATTACAAGGCCTCTTCTTTCAGATATCAGTTCAAGTGTGCCGTTGCAGTTACACGCCATAACATCTGTATTCAGGGACAACACGGCGTCGCTCTTACGTTGAAGCGATTCAATCTCGTGCGCTCGGTCTGGTCATTGTGCGCCGGATAATGGCGCCCGCTTCCTCCCTCAATTGTTCTACGTCATATTCTGTTACCACTACAGCTTTCCAGGATCCATTATTGTTTCTACACCAAAAGTTCGCATAGACGTGAAGTGTGTAAGACGAAGGTTTCATTACGCTATCTTCGGGACTATTTTATTTTTGTTTGAAAGTCGTTCGTTCACTTTGAGTAAGAAATTGTTCTAGAAACTTCTTTAATCGTCTTTTCGATTCTTTGACTCTGTTAATTAATTTTTAGTTCCTCTTTATATCGAGAGATATTTTGAAATTTTGCGTCCTAAAGTTTCCGACGAATTTTTGTTCGGATAGCTAATTAATTTTACTTTCCCACCAAGATATTACTTACGGATACTTTTTCTTTTCTTTTTGTACTCTTTTTTCTAGCTCTTTTTGTAACGAAGTTTCCTTTTAAATGTATATTTGCCTTTAATTTAAGTTTGTTTTATTGTATTTTCACTTCATAGTTATTTATTTTTGTTACTGATAAAATTGATAGTATATCCCCAACAGATGCGTTTCCAATTCACTGTGGGCTAAAGCAAGGAGATGCACTATCACCTTTACTTTTTAACTTTGCTCTAGAGTATGCCATTAGGAAAGTCCAGGATAACACAGAGGGTTTGGAATTGAGCGGGTTACATCAGCTGCTTGTCTATGCGGATGACGTGAATATGTTAGGAGAAAATCCACAAACGATTAGGGAAAACACGGAAATTTTTCTGGAAGCAAGTAAAGCGATAGGTTTGGAAGTAAATCCCGAAAAGACAAAGTATATGATTATGTCTCGTGACGAGAATATTCTACGGAATGGAAATATAAAAATTGGAAATTTATCTTTTGAATAGGTGGAGAAGTTCAAATATCTTGGAGCAACAGTAACAAATATAAATGATACTCGAGAGGAAATTAAACACAGAATAAATATGGGAAATGTCTGTTATTATTCGGTTGAGAAACTTTTATCATCCAGTCTACTGTCGAAAAATCTGAAAGTTAGAATTTATAAAACAGTTATATTACAGGTTGTTCTGTATGGTTGTGGAACTTGGACTCTCACTTTGAGAGAGAAACAAAGATTAAGGGGGTTTGAGAATAAGGTGTTTAGGAAAATATTTGGGGCTAAGAGGGATGAAGTTACAGAAGAATGGAGAAAGTTGAGATGGGCAGGGCATGTTGCACGTATGGGCGAATCCAGAAATGCATAGAGAGTGTTAGTTGGGAGGCCGGAGGGAAAAAGACCTTTAGGGAGGCTGAGACGTAGATGGGAAGATAATATTAAAATGGATTTGAGGGAGGTGGGATATGATGATAGAGAATGGATTAATCTTGCTCGGGATAGGGACCAATGGCGGGCTTATGTGAGGGCGGCAATGAACCTTCGGGTTCCTTAAAAGCCAGTAAGTAAGTAAGGAAGTAAATAAGTAAGTAAGTATCAATAAAATTATAACAATGAACATAAACAATTACGTATTATACGACTGTCCAGGTATTCAGAAGGAAGTTATAAAATCATCGAATGTCATTTTTTTTAATGGGAATGAAAAGTTAGAACGAGTAGGACTTAGTATTTGACAATAATTTAGATAATTAAGAGCATATGAGTAAATTTCAATTATATAAATTACATTTAGCTCTTAAAATTCCATTATATAGAAAAATATTAATGATTTAAAAAAAGCACTCAATGCTTGTACCCATAATACCCTGAATGACAGTGCCCATATTTTCCTTAGTGTATTATTTCAAGAAATGACTAGCCTGTGCAGCGAGTAGGGGAGAGCTGGGTACAGTAAGACAGGGAGAACAGTGAGATATTTTTTATTAGGTGGTAAATTTTGATGTTGAGATGTTGGTAACAGTAGAGTTGTATGTTACATGAGTAAAGTAATAGTATTTTCATACTCGATTTGATCCTAGTTATGAAGGTGAGGGATGAAAAAATAATTCGTAATTTCTCACTCTAGAAGTAGAATTTTGGCTTGTGTTTATTGGACATACAAATGAGATATAAATATGAATGTTTTTTTACCTAATACTATAGTATTTGAGATTATGTTTGGCAAAGTTTCGTCTTTCTTGTTTTAATTTTGAAGTGATGGCGTCATATTTAAATGAATTATGCGTAAAGGGAACAGTGAGACATGCCATTGAAGGGTACACTGAGACGTCACACTGTTCCCATGTACCAATGATTTGCAAAAACAAACTGTAATTATATTACATTTACCAGTAACTAACATTAAAAATGAACATACTAGTAACCAATTTAGAGACTGTAGCTTAAAATAATGGATATATTACGTGTTAATGGTTTCATAAGTAAAAAATTATTCACAAAACTTAAGAAAATGTTAAAAAATAATAAAGAATTACATTAAATTCTTATAATCATAAGCTTTGTTGTCACCAAAAATTCATTTCAGTTTTTCACAAAAGTTTGAAATGTCATGGAAAATTCACTTTTCCAAATGTTTCAGATGTTTCAATGGTTTCGAAGTCAGACATCAAAATGATTCTAAATAAGCCTACAGAACATGTCAAGATAAAGAGACAGCAAGCTTTCCTTTCTTTTGAAATAAATGCAAATCATTTCATTGTCCGTTAATAGACACTGTGGTGTCTCACTGTACCCTCCTGAATGTGAAAGTGAGACATTTGCATTTTCTTGACAAGCACGTATTGTATATTATGTCCTTCATCTATTAACATTTTTGTTTATGTATTATTATACTCTATGTTTTAATGTCTATTTCTATTGCACTTGATTTTAAAAATACTTCAATTATCACTTGCATAGATGTCTTAATATTTCGTGTCTCACTGTACCCACTATTCCCCTACTTGGTTCAGAACCGCCACCATATGGATTATTGTTCTGTTTAAATCTACTATTCCCGCCTCTAAAGTTTTTCGGTACTACTCACACATTTGTGTCAGTCATTCCTTCAGTAAATCATGTAAAAATCAACAGCGCTATTTTTGCTATGCTCCAAAATGTACTTACATTCATAATTGTATTTTTAGCGTTCACGTGTCCAGCTGCGTCAACACCAATCACAGTACGGTTCGCCACCTCAGTTCAGGTTTACCAATATACTATCTCAGCCGTAGCGAAAATGCGACTCGGGAGCACACTGTGGCTCGCAATGATAGCTGTGCTTTTCTCTTGCTTCCTACCTCCCCCAACCCCCACCCTCTCTCTCACTGGAGTCAAACTCCGTTCCATTTGTATTTGTCTCTGACCTGCGAGTGGCGTATCATCGCAGTGTCTCTCTCGAAACCATGTCCCTCTACAAAAGCGGAAGTTTCAAATAAGATGGGAGGAAGCATTTTTTTTTCTGCCAATATGGTGAGAATATTAAATATATGATTTATTCACAAGTATTACGAGGAAAACATTATACAGGGACATCATTTTATTTTTACTTCAATTTTTATTATACCTGAGTTTTTGAATGTACTTCACTCCCACCCCTTCTACGAATGAAGTTCAACCGTCTTCCACACAGATCCAAGTCATAGTAGCCTTACCGTCACAGTACGTTCCAAAAATATATTCGCGTTTTCCAATGACGAAAAAGCTTTCAATATTGCATCATTTTCGCAAAGGTACTGTCGTCCATTTACCTACGTCGCATTCCGGTTTTCCCCACCAGCTTCTATTCGCCTCTCGGTAAAGGCTAGTGGCTGGGCTGTCTTAGCTCTTTTCTGAGAACATTAATTTCTGTTAGGAATTGGACATATACGTGATATTATACCCATACAACTGTTTAAAATAACTTAAATAACAGGCCTCGTTAAATAATTAACTGTCACGTGATTTCCCTCCTTTCTACGATCCTACGACGTAATCACTTGGACGGACAGTAGATAGAATGTCTGAGTAATTTTATCTTTTCGGATCGAGCTGAAGTGAAGATTGAATTTACAGTACGTAAGGTACTCTTTTATAGAGTAGGTACAGAATTATTTCAACATGAGTTAGGCCTACTAGTACGAAGGACGAAACTGGTAATTGGAATTACATACATTAATCGAAATGAACCGCCACCATTTTGAAAAATGTGTTTAAATATCCATATTGTGATTATTTTTCAATTAACTTCATTCTCTATAGTGTACGCTAATGTGCTATAGACACTCTAATATACACTGCATAATGAATACGTCCGTATGGACAGCTCAGTTCGTGAGTAAAAACACTCATTGTTAATACTGTACTGTATTTTGATTAAACAAAAACCTAATGAAAATTATCAAACTCAAAAGCTTGATATTTCATAGTTTACGTAAATGGATGAATTACTTTTCTTCCCTCCTATACCTAGTAAAGTGATTTGTTTGTATATTACGCCATCGAACTCCAGTCATGGAAGGGGTTAGCAACCGTTGATTCAAAGGTATAGGCAGGTTAATATCAGAAATGTTAGTAAAAATAAAATGATGTCCCTGTACTATTGTATATGTCACTCATGAAAGATTAAAAGATTAAGTGATATTATTATTATTATTATGCAAATCTAGTCTTTCAGGTAAAGCTTCCTGTAAAGCAGATTTGAATAATTTCAAGGAAAAATTGTTCCGGGGCCGGGTATCGATCCCGGGACCTCTGGTTGAACGTACCAGCGCTCTTACCAACTGAGCTACCCGGGAACTGAAAGACTAGATTTGCATAATATATACGTCACTGTGTACGTTAACAGAAAACCACAATTCCAAGTGACACAGAGTTTGTGTGCACTCGATGTGTGTCTCTGGCGTTTCGTCAGCCCACGCGAGTTGTGTGGATAAAAGGGAAAAGTTGAGACGGTGTCGGGTGGAGTTCCCGGGTAGCTCAGTTGGCAGAGCGCTGGTACGTTCAACCAGAAGTCCCGGGATCGATACCCGGCCCCGGAACAATTTTTCCTTGAAATTATTCAGATATTATTATTATTATTATTATTATTATTATTATTATTATTATTATCTCTGTACGTCGATCCTTTTCCAGCAGATGTACGAATAACGTGGTTAGATCTTCAGTTTAAACTCACAGATTTACTTACAATGTGATTTTAGAAGAAAGTTACATGATTGTAAGGACTTGGCAAATGTTGAACTTTACAAATCTTTGTCAAAAAATAAATATCCGTAGCTTCGTTCTTTCGCTTGGTCCGTTGAAGCCATGTTCACTGGAACTTACGTTTGTGAAAAATTATTTTCAACAATGAAAATAGTAAAAAACCAAATTTAGAACACGACTGACAGACAAATACCTTCGTGATCAGCTACGATTGGTAGTAAGTGACGTAATTCCTGATTTTGAAACTCTGTCGCAGAGACATTCTGAAGACAGTTAATTTTAAGTTGTGATAATGTGTTCTAGGCTATGTTTTCTTGTTCATTTCTTTCTTCGTTACACGTACTAAATATTAGTTCGTAACCTTATATTGTATAAAATTATATTTAAGTGCTTGACGTAAGGAAAATGAAAATCCTTTAATAAGTCAGAGAGTTGCTTCACTTCTCCTTCGGGTGTCCGCCTCCCTCCATAGGTGCTATGCACATTGCAGGTTACACAGTGGCTCGGCGCACGATTACATTTTCGCCACGGCTGTACTATCTGACGCTTCGTAACTCACGAAGAAATAGAGTAAAATTGGCATTACCTTAAAAGTGCTCATATTATCTGAGTGCCCATATTTACCTGATTTCCCCTAATGTAGGAAAGTAATCATGTTCTACTTATTATGCATTATTATTATTAAGTTGGTTATTTAACGACGCTGTATGAACTACTAAGTTATTTAGCGTCGATGAGATTGGTGATAGCGAGATGATATTTGGCGAGATGATGCCGAGGATTCGCATTCACCTCACGGTTAGGGAAAACCTCGGAAAAAATCCAACCAGGTAGTCTAATCAGCCCAAGCGGGATCGAACCCGCGCCCAAGCGCAACTTCAGACCGGCAGACAAGCACCTTAACCGACTGAACCACGCCTGTGGCCTCCTATTACGCATTTGTATAGTGTAGCGAATTAAACGTCCCTAGTAAATTGACAGCGATATTAAATTTCAGTTTTAGCTTTTGAATATAATCTGAACATACATAATGACAGAGTTATTTTACGTAATGTCATGTCTTTGTTGTCAAAAGGTAAACCAATATTGTAGGCTTACCATAGGATTATACTGGGTGTTCAGTTCAAAGTGTGTCATGGCTCGCTGTATGTCGTCATGTGGCTAGCCGATGAGCCTAGAGAATTCAATCTTCCTACATCTCCGCAAAGGCGTATTACCTATATGCAAGAGAAGTTGCCTACCAAGTCCGGCGTTCATTCTGAAGAATACTTACCGATACGTACGGTAACGCCTGTAGTGGCAGGAATGTGAACTGTTTGGAAACACGTACTGAGGTGAGTTTTTTTCTTACTGTCGGGATATGGGGAGAGGGTTAAGACGATTACTTACGTACAGTATTTGTTGACATTAACTTCGACGGTCAACATGGACACGGAGCATTTGATTTGTGTTGTGGAATGTTGCCGTACGCAACCGATGATAACAAATACCCTGCGTACGACTTGCCCGCGCAAAACACAGTTCGAAAGAGGTTATGGTAGCACACAGACCGTACAGACCGCCATCTGTTGCTACGACGTTCAAGTTATACCGTACACGTTCTTAAGTTCAGATTGAACGCCTTGATTAATAGGAAACTTCTCTGACATAAAAGCTGAAACTCGCTTCAAATCGCTGACTCACCAACAGTGACGTCATGACACACTTTGAAATGAACACCCAGTATTAGCGAGATGATTGGTGTCTTTTTTTTTGTCCACACCTGTGGAGTAATGGTCAGCGCGTATGGCCGCGAAACCAGGTGGCCCGGGTTCGAATCCCGGTTGGGGCAGGTTACCTGGTTGACGTTTTTTCCGTGGTTTTCCCTCAACCCAATACGAGCAAATGCGGGTAACTTTCGGTGCTGGACTCCGGACTCATTTCACCGGCATTATCACCTTCATTTCATTCAGACGCTAAATAACCTAGATGTTGATACAGCGTCGTAAAATAACCCAATCAAATAAAAAAAATGATGTCTTTGCTGTGAAAAATTAAATCAATTATTTTTTTAGACTTACGATAAGGTTATTAGTAAGTCGCATATCTACGTGAAAATTATGTTTACTTCTATATTTTGTTCTTAAAGAAGACCAAAGCAGAAAATTAATGTAGGCCTACTCTACAAGTATACTGATGTAAATGGTATTACGTGTTGTATTGAAATTCGGGAAACATCGGGATATACAGCTGCATCATTTTATTTTTACAAACGTTCGCTAGCCCTTTCCACGACTGGAGTTCGATGATGGTGTGTAAAATACAAACAAATCAGTTTATTAGGTATATGACGAAAGAATACTAGTTCATCCATTTACGTAAAGTAGGAAATATCGCGTTTTTGAGTTTGATAATTTTAATTAGGGTTTTCTTTAATCAAAATACAGCACTGTATCTATACTAATAATACATCTGTAGCCGAAATTTTTCTGGTAATTTTCGATTTTCAAAAAAATAATTGGTCCTAACATGTATAATTAACCACCCTGAAACCGAAAATCGCTTTTTTGAAATTTTTGTTTGTATGTCTGTCTGTCTGTCTGTCTGTATGTTTGTTACCTTTTCACGCGATAATGTCTGAACGGATTTCGATGAAAATTGGAATATAAATTAAGTTCGTTGTAACTTAGATTTCAGGCTATATGGCATTCAAAATACATTATTTAAAAGGGGGGGGGTTAAGGGGGCCTGAATTAAATAAATCGAAATATCTCGCTTATTATTGATTTTTGTGAAAAAATGTTACATAACAAAAGTTTCTTTAAAAATAATTTTCGATAAGTTTTATTCCTTGAAAAATTTGATAGGACTGATATTTAATTAGATAAATGAGTTTTAAAATTAAAATAACTGCCATCTAAGGCCGTGTAATGAATTAAAAAACAAATGACTTCGTCTATAAGGGGCCTTGGACAGCAACAATCGAAATCTATGAAAGATAGCCTACAGAGAATGTTTCTGTGTTTGTATGAAGTAATATCGGAAGCTAAATTAACCGATTTGTATAATTAATTATTATTTCACCATTGGAAAGTGTAGTTTCTCTAGATGGACATAATGCTATAATGTTATTACAGTAACTTCTGATATGATATAATATAATATAATATAATATAATATAATATAATATAATATGTAATATAATATAATATAATATAATATAATATAATATAATATAATATAATATAATATAATATAATATAATATAATATAATATAATATAATATAATATAATTTATTTGAAGGGTTCACAACCATAGTGGGCCAAGAGCCATTTACTGAATACGTAGAAAACAACAAGGGTTAAAATTAAGTTATTACCATAATTCAATGGAAACCTATAACAAGTAATATAAAATATACACATTAAAACTAAATTATGCCAATCTTCATTAAACTATGGTTGCATGTAATAAAAATTAAGAAACAGGTTAAAGGAATTGTCATTGCACCAAATGAGTGCTCTCTGGACCAAAATGATCGCATTCTAATTATTTGGATGCAATTTAAATTAAGTAACATATTAAACGATTTATCCTTCTATCAAACACGAATGTTCCCTGGATCAAACGTCCTATTTTAATTATGTAATTACTTTATATTTATTTCTAACGGGTGCAGCGGAGCGCACGGGTACGGCTAGTTAACAATAAGTGTTTTTACTCACGAACTGAGCTGTTCATTCGGACGTATTCATTATGCAGTGTATATTATACTGTCTACAGCACATTAGCGTACAATATAGAGACTGAAGTTAAATTGAAAAATAATCATAATATGCATATTTAAACACATTTTTGAAAATGGTGGCCGTTCATTTCGATACAGGCTTCAGTTCTTTTGTGGATATTATCGCACTGTAGACTATTGTACCTAATTCCAATTACTAGTTTCGTCCTTCGTACTAGTAACTCTTGTTGAAATAATTCTGTACCTACTCTATAAAAGAGTACCTTTCGTACTGTAAATTCAATCTTCACTTCTGCCCGATCCGAAAAGATAAAATTACTCAGACATGCTATCTACTGTCCGTCCAAGTGGTTATGTCGCAGGGTCGTAGAAAGGAGAGAAATCACGTGACAATTAATTAACGAGGCCCTTTTATTGAAGTTATTTTAAACAGTTGTATAATATTACGTAGACGTTCAATTCCTAACAGAAATTAATATTTTCAGAAAAGAGCTAAGACAGCCCAGCCACTAGTCTTTACAGAGGGACGAACAGAAGCGGGTGGGGGAACCGGGATGCAACATAGGCAAACGGACGACAGTACCTGTGCGAGAATATGATTCAATATTGAAAGCGAACATATTTCTGAAACGTTCTATACTCAGTACTGTTTGTGTTTATTATGACCGTAAGGCGACTTCGACTGTATACGCTTGGTTCTATGTGGAGAACTGTAGGAAGTTTACTAGTAGAGGGGGTGGGAGTGAAGTACATTCAAAAACTGAGGTACAATAAAAATTGAAGTAAAAATAAAATGATGTGCCTGTGTAAGTGTGCATTCAACAAATATTGCAACCGGGACTTAGTAGGAAACACGATTCTTAAGCTCGATTCGAAAGATAATTCTAGTAAGAAATTGTAACAACCGCTCTTCTTTTTTTTCGACAAAGTATTACTTGTAAGGAGGGGGATTCCTATGTAATTAAATATTCTTTTTGCGTGTGATAAAACACAATTAACAAAATTAAACATTCCGAACATGAAGTTTCAAGTTTAAAACCCGAATTTTATTTCACATAAAAACACATATTTTCACAAAAAAATATGTAAATACATATTTTTAGGAAATCTATTATAAACACACAAATCTTGGAGTTTTTTATTTAAATAATTTTTTTTACAAGAACTTTTAAATATTTTAAAACTAAATCAATTATATCACTCAGAAGTACGTTATCTTTTTAAGAATTCTTGGTTGCTTCGTGTTTCTAAGCGCTGTATGGTGTATCCGTGATCCATTTTCGTAATAGTATCGTCTGAAGTTCTGAGAACTACTAGGCAGCATATCAATGTTATTATTAGAGAATAAATTAACATGGACAAGGAGAAGAGATCTTGTAACTCAAAATTAGGAATGTTTATTGGTGCTGAAGATGATTTCATTCCACGCTTTGTTTGTGAAACACAACAGATGGGTATGAACATTATTTAATTTAAACAAATCTCTCGTCTTTCGCTCATGTCTATCAAGTAAGGCAATATATCTTGTTGTGATTCCCTGTTATCGGGCTTCGTCAATCGATATCGTTCAAGATATACTGAAAGGTGCTTATTTAAAAAACGATTTGGTTTTCCTATTAGCAAATTTAAGCTTTTTGTGTGACACCATAAAAAAACTCGAAACTTCCAAAAACCTGTTGTCTGAAACAGGGAGGTGCGTGCCATGGAAATTAAACTAGACCCCAGATTCAGAAGCACAATTACTAAGGGACAAATTCCAGAATGTGTTTGGGAAAAGCAGTGGGTATAAAAAAATGTGTGAAGTTGCTCAAGTATTGGAGGATGTGGCTGTAGGTGAAATTGACGTTGTTCAGAGATAATCGGCATGCATTTGCGATGGTGATTTTGGAGATGACCTGCGTTGTTCCCTGCAGTTCTCGGCCAACTACTAGCACTCAAGTGTGGTTGGTGAGTATCTAGTAACATTTTTTTTTCAAGCTAAGTAAGGTATTTTTGTCATATTAAAAAATATTATTGTATTCTTAGCAAAATTTTCGTACTTTTTAGCACAAAAAATAAATATATTTAAATTTTTAGCACATAAAAATCCGCTCCCTAATTATTTGTCACCAGCAAGAGATTTTTCGTACAATTGGTCTTTACGTTACAAAAGGTAATTTTGATGTGAATCAATGAAGGTTTTTAATACTTCCAAAGATATCGGACGGAAGTTTATTATCATGTGATGCCAGAAAGTCTTAGATTGAGAAATGAATTATCGATTGATGGTTGAGCGAGACCGCAAGTTTAATTTACTTATCGGTGCTTCAGTTTTATTCTAAACGGTGGACACATTTACAGTTAGACCTCGAAGATTATAATTTAACAAATTAAAAGTATCTGATAAATTAGCAAGACTGCAAGTCAAGAGAAAACCGTCAGGCGAAATCATTCTTGTTAAACTTATTCTGTGTCTCAAAATTCTAATGGCCAGTTTCTCCAAGAAATGTTTAATTTGGCTTAACTACTGATAAATTAACAGTCTGTTTATTTTTAACTTTTGGTAATGTATTTTCCATTTCTTCAACATCATTTTGTTTAAAACAACCAACACTTAACTATAACAGTCATTAACACTAATTTAACTACTCAGTAGCAGTTGGTAATGATTTTTCACATGTAAGGCAATTTTTTATTTGCTGATTTTCTTCTTCTTCTTGTTTTTCTTCACTTACGGTATGGGCAATTGCCCGTTCCGGCTTCAAAGGTCGCTCCATCTTTTCATCGGTCGTCCCTGATCTCTTCGTCCTTTTGGTTTAGAATTTATTGCTTTCTTGGGAAGTCTGTAGTCGTCCATTCTCTCTACATGTAATTTCCAATCTTGTCTGTAATTGTCTATTTTATCAATAAGTGGGTATACTCCTAGTTCCTGCCTAATATCTTTATTTCTAATTCTATCCAGTCTCGTGCATCCTTTTACTTTCCGCAAGAATCTCATCTCTGCCGCTTGTATTTGACTAACTTCAGGTTTTGTTGTAACCCGACTTTCACTTACATATAAAAGAGTAGGGACTGCCATTACATTGTAGAATTTCATTTTTGTTTGCTTTCTGCTTTTATTCTTCAAAGTTCTATTAATTGTTCCACATACTGTCTGGAATGATTGTAATTTTCTTTTTATATCATTATCCTTTTTGTAACTTACATCACATCCCAGGTACTTAAAATTTTTTACTTGTTCTACTGCTTTATTATCTACTTCAATCTTAGATCTTACAGTATTTTTGCCTTGAAATGCCATTACTTTTGTTTTTGTATTTGATATGTTAAAGTAATGCTTCTGGTATATTTTATTTAGTTCATATACTGCTGTTTGAAGTTTTGTTTCAGTATTAAACAAGGAAACAGCTCTAAAGGATTTGCTGATTTTATTCTTTAAATTCTGTATTGTATAGTAAGTCATGAAACATGTATAAAATCATAACCTGGTACAGTATGCCATGGTCGATAAAGAAGAAGAAAAATGAAAGTAAGGTTATAGTACTAATGCTAACATATGACTTCTCAAAGAAGCGATTTCTGCTTAAACCTTTTTAATACAATACTCACTGTGTATTATCAAGCACTATTGTCATTGGTTATAGTTACTTGAAAAGAACCAGTATCATAGAATCAGGAGTAAATAGTAGATGCTGAATTGGAGTAGTTGGTCTATTTCCGTTTGTAGGATATTCAAGAGAACAAATAGTAAGAATAAAAACATTCGAGATTTATATAAGGGTATAAGGGAATTTAAAAATGGATATCAGGCAAGGGTAAACGTGATCAAGGATGAGAATGGTGACTTGCTTGCAGACTCTCATTCAATCCTGAACAGATGGAAAAGCTATTTTGGGCAACTACTAAATATACATAGGCCAAATAGAAATGATCGAGACGAAATTGAAATACAAACTGATGAGTCATTTACACCGGAACCCACACTTTCTGAAGTCGAAATTGCGATAGAAAATCTGAAAAAGTACAAATCTCCAGGTATTGATCAAATTCCTGCAGAATTAATACAAGAGAGTGGAAGGGCAGTATCTAGCCAATTTATAAACTTGTACTTGCAATTTGGGAAAAGGAAATTGTACCAGAACAATGGAAGGAGTCCATAATCGTACCTATTTTTAAGAAGGGGGACAGGACTAACTGTAGTAACTTTCGAGGAATATCACTTTTGTTGACGTCGTACAAAATTTTGTTGAATATCCTTTTGAGAAGATTAACTCCATATGTAGATGAAATTATTGGGGACCATCAGTGTGGTTTTAGACGTAATAGATCGACTATTGATAAGATTTTTTGTATTCGACAGATATTGGAGAAAAAATGAGAGTATAAGGGTACAGTGCATCAGTTATTCATAGATTTCAAAAAAGCGTATGACTCGGTTAAGAGAGAAGTTTTATATAATATTATTATTGAATTTGGTATTCCCAAGAAACTAGTTCGATTAATTAAAATGTGTCTTAGTGAAACTTACAGCAGAGTCCGTATAGGCCAATTTATATGTGATGCTTTTCCAATTCACTGCGGGCTAAAGCAAAGAGATGCACTATCACCTTTAATTTTTAACTTCGCTCTAGAATATGCCATTAGGAAAGTTCAGGATAACACAGAGGGTTTGGAATTGAACGGGTTACATCAGCTGCTTGTCTATGCGGATGACGTGAATATGTTAGGAGAAAATCCACAAACAATTAGGGAAAACGCGGAAATTCTTGTTGAAGCAAGTAGAGCGATGGGGTTGGAAGTAAATCCCGAAAAGACTAAGTATATGATTATGTCTCGTGACCAGAATATTGTACGAAATGGAACTATAAAAATTGGAGATTTATCCTTCGAAGAGGTGGAAAAATTCAAATATCTTGGAGCAACAGTAACAAATCTAAATGACACTCGGGAGGAAATTAAACGCAGAATAAATATGGGAAATGCCTGTTATTATTCGGTTGAGAAGCTTTTGTCATCCAGTCTGCTGTCAAAAAATCTGAATGTTAGAATTTATAAAACAGTTATATTACCGGTTGTTCTGTATGGTTGTGAAACTTGGACTCTCACTTTGAGAGAGGAACAGAGATTAAGGGTGTTTGAGAATAAGGTTCTTAGGAAAATATTTGGGGCTAAGAGGGATGAAGTTACAGGAGAATGGAGAAAGTTACACAACGCAGAGCTACACGCATTGTATACTTCACCTGACATAATTAGGAACATAAAATCCAGACGTTTGAGATGGGCAAGACATGTAGCACGTATGGGCGAATCCTCCAGAAATGCATATAGAGTGTTAGTTGGGAGGCCGGAGGGAAAAAGACCTTTGGGGAGGCCGAGACGTAGATGGGAAGATAATATTAAAATGGATTTGAGGGAGGTAGGATATGATGGTAGAGACTGGATTAATCTTGCTCAGGATAGGGACCAATGGCGGGCTTATGTGAGGGCGGCAATGAACCTACGGGTTCCTTAAAAGCCAGTAAGTAAGGATATTCAAGTCTAGTTTAAATTTCTTGTAAAATTTTAAGGCCTACTTGTTTTGATAATCTATATTTTCACAAATTAAGTATCATGCATAGTATAAAAATCATCATTCCTAGTCATCTTGCCACGTTGAGATCCCACATTTTCTAAATATTCAATAGGCCTATATACAGTAATACCTCAGTATCAAAATAGCAGCCGATATTATGATCAGTTCACTATATTAGCTTTCCAAAGTGTATTTTAAAAGTTATATTGTGTCATTCATGACACATTCCTTAAATAGAGACATAAAATATCATTTTCGCAACTTCTGTTTGAACAGCTGTGGTGTCGTATTGTATTGTATTGTATTGTATTTATTAAGATTCCATGGTATTCATAAATTGCTTACAGCTAGAATATGGAACAAGTCAAAAAACTTAATACTATTATAAAGTCTTAATTCATAGTCTCAGTCTAGATGAAATATATACAGATGAGATTTACAATATAGTCTACTAGTACAACACAAAGTTTTAGTATTATGTTCATGAAGTGTTATTGAATGTCATGAATTCCCCTACAGAATAGAAGGCGTGAGAAATTAGGTACTTTTTCAATTTGGCTCTAAATAATTTTATGTTTTGAGTTTCATATTTTATATCGATAGGGAGGCTGTTAAAAATTTTTACTGCCATATAACGCACTCCTTTTTGATAGCACGATAGACTTGCCGATGGAGTATGGAAGTCATTTTTTGACGTGTATTTATATTATGAACTGTTGAATTAGTTACAAAGTTTTCACGATTACATACGAGGAAGATTATTAATGAAAAGATATACTGACAAGCCATGGACATTATTTGTAGTTTTTTGAAAATAGTCCTACACGATTCCCTAGATTTGGCACCTACTATTATTGTAATTACTCTTTTTTGTAATAGAAATATGTTGTTAATATCTGTGGAATTTCCCCAGAATATTATTCCAAAACTCATTACCTGTCATATTTAACTATCTGTCAAATGAATTAACTGCCTAAAATCCTACATTTAAAGTTAACAAACACTTAACAAGCTGTTAAGCCAAACTGGTGTTGAAGACATGAAAAAACTAAGTTAAATTTAACAAACTGTTTAGAGTTTAACATTCGTTAAATGTTCTAACAATACTTGGACAAACCGGCCATGAGATAAACAATTTCAGCGCGCTGATACAAATCAGAGAACATTATAAAGTCAAGCTTAGTTAAAACACAGACAATATGAGAAGGCAGGTGCAATTTATATTCCTTACTTCGGTTATGACGTTGATTGAAAGCGATCTTCTTCTCTTTGCTGTTTGAATGTTTTTACCTATAGGCTACAGCTGTAGGTAGACTTGAATATTTTCTTGTAGCATTATCTTTAGGTTAAATTATTTTACTGTAGGCTGCGTTTTAATGCAACATTAATGGATTGTGAGATGATTGGCTAGTCATAAGAAAGTAATTTGGATGCGAATCTCCCTTAACATTAAAAACACAGAATTTTTGTATTTGATTTTTTAACGACGCTATATCAAATGTGGGGTTATTTAATGTCGATGGAATTGATGATAATGAGATGGTATTTGGCGAAATGAGGCCGAGAATTCGTCATAGATTAACTGACAATTGCCTTATGTTAGGGAAAACCTCGCAGAAAACCAAAAAGGTAATTAACCCAAGCGGGAATGGAACGCGCGCCTCATCGCAACTCTAGATCGGTAGGCAAGCGCCCTAGCCGACTGAGCTACGCCGGTAGCCTAACATTGAGTTAATATACTAGGTAATGTAACGTTATGAATGAAGACAATGTATTTGTGGACTTGGGAGAAATAGTGGCCTAATCCAGAGTTGAAATGATAGAGTTGAAGATTTTAAGTTTTTAACATATTATAATTATTCATTAAATTCCTATACCATGTTCATATGTGCCAAACAGCACAATGAATCGCTTAGAATGTGTTCTACAGGGTGGGCTTTAATTCAAAATTTTTCTGGTAATTTTCGATTTTCCAAAAATAATTGGTGTTAACATGTATAATTAACCATCCTGAAACCGAAAATAGCTCTTTTGAAATCTTTGTTTGTATGTCTATCTATCTGTCTAAATGTATTAAAATGGATTTGAGGTTCCTTAAATGCCAATAAGTAAGTAAGTAAGTATGTCTATCTGTCTGTCTATCTGAATGTTTGTTACCTTTTCACGCGATAATGGCTGAACCGATTTATATGAAAATTGAAATATAAATTAAGTTCGTTGTAACTTAGATTTTAGGCTATATGGCATTCAAAATATTTTATTTAAAAGGGGGGTTATAAGAGGGCTTGAATTAAATAAACCAAAATATCTCCCTTATTATTAATTTTTGTGAAAAATGTTGCATAACAAAAGTTTCTTTAAAAATGATTTTCGATACGTTTCATTCCAAGCAAAATTTTGATGGGACCAAATTGCACCAAAAACGGATGTTCTCTGAACCAAATGATCATATTTTAATTATTTGCATGTAATAACAATTAAGAAATATGTTAAAGGAATTATCATTGCATTAAATGAGTGGTCTCTGGATCAAAATGATCGGATTTTAATTATTTAAATACAATTTAAATTAAGTGACATATTAAACGATTTATCCTTCTATCAAACACGAATGTTCCCTGCATCAAACGTCCTATTTTAATTATGTAATTACTTTATATTTATTTCTAACAGGTGCAGCGGAGCGCACGGGTATGGCTAGTTATTAATAAATGTAATTAAAAAATCTGTTTATCACATTACAGCACGAAGTGTTGGCCAGGGAACAACACTAATTCAGGCTTGAAGACATAGATTAAGCATCTCCAAAAACATTATGAAATGCATAATTGCATTATGTGCTGTATTACCCAAAAAGGCGAACTTCCAACTTGGCCTTGTAGGTCAGGGCACTGCAGTCCACCAGATGTCTGTATAATATGTTACGATACAACGTCACAGCGTTGTTGTTGCACATACAGTTAGTAAAAAATGTCTCCGTACGGAATACTAGTATTATTTATTTATGTCACAAGACTAGCTTCAAATGAAATATTTTATATATCAACAAAAATATTAATAATCATAATCATTATTATATTAATACTATCACTAATTATTAATATAGATTTAATAGTTAACAACATAGAACTTATGATTCATGAAAACATTACCAGGCTCACATATTAACATTTGTGAAAAAATCTGATTAAATATATAGTAAAAAAATAAATTTTATTATTACGTAAAATATGCTATGTTTACGGTTAATACCTACAGAAAACAGCGCAGTTATAGTGGCCACGTTCAATTAGTAGGCTAGCGGTGTCAAAGAGGACGGAAGCTTTGTAGTTTCAATAATTTTAATTATGTCGCGTTGTCCATCGTCGTCAAGTCTTTTGAAGGCCGCTCCAATACTCCACGCGGAGTGTATGGACGGAAGCTTTGTAGTTTCAATAATTGTAATTATGTCGCGCTGTCCATTGTCGTCAAGTCTTTTGAAGGCCGCTCTAATACTCCACGCGGAGTGTATGGACGGAAGCTTTGTAGTTTCAATAATTTTAATTATGTCGCGCTGTCCATTGTCGTCAAGTCTTTTGAAGGCTGCTCCAATACTCCACGCGGAGTGTATGGACGGAAGCTTTGTAGTTTCAATAATTTTAATTATGTCGCGTTGTCCATCGTCGTCAAGTCTTTTGAAGGCCGCTCCAATACTCCACGCGGAGTGTATGGACGGAAGCTTTGTAGTTTCAATAATTGTAATTATGTCGCGCTGTCCATTGTCGTCAAGTCTTTTGAAGGCCGCTCTAATACTCCACGCGGAGTGTATGGACGGAAGCTTTGTAGTTTCAATAATTTTAATTATGTCGCGCTGTCCATTGTCGTCAAGTCTTTTGAAGGCCGCTCCAATACTCCACGCGGAGTGTATGGACGGAAGCTTTGTAGTTTCAATAATTTTAATTATGTCGCGCTGTCCATTGTCGTCAAGTCTTTTGAAGGCCGCTCCAATACTCCACGCGGAGTGTATGGACGGAAGCTTTGTAGTTTCAATAATTTTAATTATGTCGCGCTGACCATTGTCGTCAAGTCTTTTGAAGGCCGCTCCAATACTCCACGCGGAGTGTATGGACGGAAGCTTTGTAGTTTCAATAATTTTAATTATGTCGCGCTGACCATTGTCGTCAAGTCTTTTGAAGGCCGCTCCAATACTCCACGCGGAGTGTATGGACGGAAGCTTTGTAGTTTCAATAATTTTAATTATGTCGCGCTGACCATTGTCGTCAAGTCTTTTGAAGGCCGCTCCAATACTCCACGCGGAGTGTATGGACGGAAGCTTTGTAGTTTCAATAATTTTAATTATGTCGCGCTGTCCATTGACGTCAAGTCTTTTGAAGGCCGCTCCAATACTCCACGCGGAGTGTATGGACGGAAGCTTTGTAGTTTCAATAATTTTAATTATGTCGCGCTGACCATTGTCGTCAAGTCTTTTGAAGGCCGCTCCAATACTCCACGCGGAGTGTATGGACGGAAGCTTTGTAGTTTCAATAATTTTAATTATGTCGCGCTGACCATTGTCGTCAAGTCTTTTGAAGGCCGCTCCAATACTCCACGCGGAGTGTATGGACGGAAGCTTTGTAGTTTCAATAATTTTAATTATGTCGCGCTGTCCATTGTCTTCAAATCTTTTGAAAGCCGCTGCAATACTCCACGCGGAGTGTAAGGACGGAAGCTTTGTAGTTTCAATAATTTTAATTATGTCGCGCTGTCCATTGTCTTCAAATCTTTTGAAAGCCGCTGCAATACTCCACGCGGAGTGTATGGACGGAAGCTTTGTAGTTTCAATAATTTTAATTATGTCGCGCTGTCCATTGTCTTCAAATCTTTTGAAAGCCGCTGCAATACTCCACGCGGAGTGTAAGGACGGAAGCTTTGTAGTTTCAATAATTTTAATTATGTCGCGCTGTCCATTGTCTTCAAATCTTTTGAAAGCCGCTGCAATACTCCACGCGGAGTGTATGGACGGAAGCTTTGTAGTTTCAATAATTTTAATTATGTCGCGCTGTCCATTGTCTTCAAGTCTTTTGAAGGCCGCTCCAATACTCCACGCGGAGTGTATGGACGGAAGCTTTGTAGTTTGAATAATTTTAATTATGTCGCGCTGTCCATTGTCTTCAAGTCTTTTGAAGGCCGCTCCAATACTCCATGTTATATTAATATATAGCAGCAACAAACAAGACGTGACAACGTCGCATTTTTATTTTATTATCGGTGCATGCAATAAAGACCTACAAATCTTAAAAGGAATGCCGCTGCCTAATAATTAAACGAGGCTACTATACCTCTGCACATTTTGTTGTAAACACGACACAACACAACTCAAAACTATAGGAGGATACATAAAGTCTCCATACGGGCAGCACTGGTGTAAGAGAACCTGTGTTTGTTGTTGTTCAGAAAGGTACAGAGTCAGTATAGAGTTGCCTGTGACTGTAGTAAGTTAAGACACAGGAAGACTTGGGACTACAATGGAAATACCAATACCAATTGAGAGTTAATTGTTAAGTACATGCTGCAAAACATGCCTTTATTTCTTGTTTTCTTGTATGAGCGTAACACATTATCTATTACTGAAGAGCAGTTTAATTTCTACTGCAGTGGTAGGCCAATAGAGTTCATTTTGCTCACCCCTTCTTTTTCACCGTTACTGCCTGCAGAACAGATTCATTAGAACCCGTGAGCGCTTGGTAGCACTTAGAGCAGACTCGCGAGTAAGCCCCTGAACGGAGCTCAAGCCAGTACGTAATGAGCGCGATCCGCCTCACCCATCCCCACCTGTACTGTACTCAATGTTTATGTGCAAACGAAGAGCAGTGGCGGACTGCCATTAACACTGTGTTCGTTGAAGTGTTCCACCGTTTCACAATGTCTTCTAATCATGGATTTAGTACAATCAAGAATAAATTGGAAGATAATTTTTTTGTGTTAGTGGGGAGAATATGAAATGCTTAATTTGTTCGAAAATTCTTAAGCGTGTGTTAAATTTCAACATGCGACAACAATACTAGACTCTTCACAAAGAATATCACACAATTACAGGCATGTTGGACATGTGAAAATAATTTATTTTGGGGCTCTCTGTATAACTGGTGGTTATACATAATAATCAGTATATTACTCAGATCCGCATGACAAACATATAGTTTTTCGTTTAATTTTAGGTGAAATGCTTAGGCCTACAAATATTTTGATAAATATAAAACAAGAAAATACAAACACAAATCACACACGTGTCCTCAGTCTTAAACAAAAAAAAAAAAAGCTTCTTGCTAGCTATGTTCTAGCTTGGAATATTGGAAAATCAATGAAGCCCTTTACAGAAGCATCATTTGTAAAATCGTGCATACAAGACGTTACTAAAATACTGTGTCCAGAACAAAGTCAAAGTTTAAGAAAATTAAATTGTTTCCAATTACAGTTCAGAGAAGGAATTTCAAGATTGTAAATGTAATTGAATCTGAAGTCGAAACCACAACTAATCAGTTTGTAGCTTGCTCACTTGCATTGGACGAAAGCACAGATAGAAATGACAAAGCTCACCTAACCATTTTCATCCGAGGAGTTAATGAACATTTTACTGTGTCTGAATGTCTTCTAGATGTAATTACAAAATACAACTGGAGAAGATTTTTTCCAGGCACTGAAAGACACCATAGAACAGAAGAGGGTGAATTTGCAATGGCTTGTGTCAATAGCAAGAGACGGGGCTCCAGCTTCATACTATGTCAAAATAATATACAAACGTATGATATTTCTTATTCTGTTGATGATATTATTTGTAAACATAAGCAGACCGTTGCCGCGATCCCCCACTGATGGCTCCCATCTGTTGAGGTACGAGTCTCTTCCCCTTTTCTAGCCTTACAGCACACTGGTTCGGCGGGCAGCATCGAGAGCACGAATGACGATACGCTTTTTGGAGACCTCTGAAGTAGAGTCTTTCACGTGCTCTGACCTTGACATCCCTGATATAGACTGTCAAAGGAGAAAGTTATAATATAAAAAGTACGCATATAGGGGAGAGTGGGGTTTTGGTACGCACCTTAGTTTTAGGATATGACAGCAGTCTATGACCGTGTTCGGTGAGTTAGTCTAGCGAGTGCAAACGCTGTACTGTTGATTCAAGTGCTCCCAGTGTGTCAGCCGATTTGTTTGCAGTTTTCTTACAATTCTGTGGCTTCATTGTGTTTGAGGTAAGTAACATGCACCTGAGTAATCTGGATTTTATTTAATCTGTCCTAAGAGTATTGCTAACTTGAATATAAAGATTCTGTGTTCCTTTGCTCCCATGGCCATTCAGAGCTGAACTGTTACAATGGCGGTTGTGCTTCCCAATATTTCTCCTGCGTTCAACATTCACTCAGAAAAAAATGATTCTAACAGTGAGTGCCTGTTTCGTGGTGAATTCGGTAAAGAAATGAACTCTGGTATCGTTGTGTCCTGTTGTTCAGGATGGGTTTACTTGCATTGAATGCGGCTGAAACACTTCAAAATTTCATTTGTGACTAATTCGCATGAAAAAATAGTGTTAGGTTTCTCTAGTTGTTACATAACGTTGTTGCTAAATGTTGATTCTATACCTATTAATACAGGGACATAATTTTATTTTTACTTCAATTTGTATTGTACCTGAGTTTTTGAATGTATTTCACTCCCACCCCTTCTACTAATGAAGTTCAACCGCATATACAGTCATAGTAGCCTTACGGTCATAGTAAACAGTACGTTCCAAAAATATGTTCTGGTTTTCCAGTGACGAAAGAGCTTTCAATATTGAATCATTTTCGCACAGGTACTATTGTCCATTTGCCTACGTCGTATCCCGGTTTCCCCCACCAGCTTTTATTCGCCAGCTAGTGGCTGGGCTTTCTTAGCTCCTTTTTCAGAACATTAATTTCTGTTAGGAATTGGACGTCTACATAATATTATACAACCGTTTAAAATAACTTAAATAAAAGGGCCTTGTTAAGTAATTAACTGTCACGTGATTTCCTCCCTTTCTACGACCCTACGACATAACCACTTGGACGGACAGTAGATAGTATGTCTGAGTAATTTTATCTTTTCGGATAGGGCAGAAGTGAAGATTGAATTTACAGTGCTTAAGGTACCCTATTATAGAGTAGGTACGGAATTATTTCAACATGAGTTACTAGTACGAAGAACGAAACTGGTAATTGGGATTAGGTACAATAGTCTATAGTGCGATAATATGCAAATTAGAACTGAAGCCTGTATCGAAATGAACGGCCACCATTTTAAAAAATGTGTTTAAATATCCATATTATGATTATTTTTCAATTTAACTTCATTCTCTATATTGTACGCTAATGTGCTGTAGACAGTATAATATACACTGCATAATGAATACGTCCACATGGATAGCTCAGTTCGTGAGTAAAAACACTCATTGTTAATACTGTACTGTATTTTGATTAAACAAAAACCTAATGAAAATGATCAAACTCAAAAGCGCAATATTTCCTAGTTTACGTAAATGGATGAAGTACTTTTCTTCCGTCCTGTACGTAGTAAAGTGATTTGTTTGTATATTAAGCCAGTATCATCGAACTCCAGTCGTGAAAGGGGGTAGCAGACGGCCTTGATGCAGAGGTATAGCCAGGTTAATATTAAAAATGTTAGTAAAAATAAAATGATGTCCCTGTACATATTCCAATTGAAATTGTATCTACGTACTACTACTCCAAGTGCCTGCGTTCCATTTCCAATAATAATAATAATAATAATAATAATAATAATAATAATAATAATAATAATAATACTTACTTACAAATGGCTTTTAAGGAACCCGAAGGTTCATTGCCGCCCTCACATAAGCCCGCCAGCGGTCACTATCCTGTGCAAGATTAATCCAGTCTCCATGATCATATCCCACCTCCCTCAAATCCATTTTAATATTATCCTCCCATCTACGTCTCGGCCTCCCCAAAGGTCTTTTTCCCTCCGGTCTCCCAACTAACACTCTACATGCATTTCTGGATTCGCCCATACGTGCTACATGCCCTGCCCATCTCAAACGTCTGGATTTAATGTTCCTAATTATGTCAGGTGAAAAATACATTGCGTGCAGTTCTGTATTGTGTAACTTTCTCCATTCTCCTGTAAGTTCATCCCGCTTAGCCCCAAATATTTTCCTAAGCACCTTATTCTCAAACACCCTTAACCTATGTTCCTCTCTCAGAGTGAGAGTCCAAGTTTCACAACCATACATAACAACCGGTAATATAAGTGTTTTATAAATTCTAACTTTCAGATTTTTTGACAGCAGACTGGGTGATAAAAGCTTCTCAACCGAATAATAACACGCATTTCCCATATTTATTCTGTGTTTAATTTCCTCTCGAGTATCATTTATATTTGTTACTGTTGCTCCAAGATATTTGAACTTCTCCACCTCTTCAAAAGATTTTTTATTTTAGTATGTTATTTTACGACGCTTTATCAACAACTTAGGTTATTTAGCGTCTGAATGAGATGAAGGTGATAATGCCGGTGAAATGAGTCCGGGGTCCAACACCGAAAGTTACCCAGCATTTGCTCATATTGGGTCGAGGGAAAACTCCGGAAAAAACCTCAACCAGGTAACTTACCCCGACCGGGAATCGAACCCGGGCCACCTGGGTTTGCGGCTAGACGTGCTAACCGTTACTCCACAGGTGTGGACTCTTCGAAAGATAAATTTCCAATTTTTATATTTCCATTTCGTACAATGTTCTCGTCACGAGACATAATCATATACTTTGTCCTTTCGGGATTTACTTCCAAACCTATCTCTTTACTTGCTTCCAGTAAAATTCCCGTGTTTTCCCTAATCGTTTGTGAATTTTCTCCTAACATATTCACGTCATCCGCATAGACAAGCAGCTGATGTATCCCGTTCAATTCCAAACCCTCTCTATTTTACAGAATGTTTACTGTAACCCTCATTACCCGTTTTTGACTTACACCACTTCTGCTCTGAACGGCTCCATTGTTGGTGGTTTATTGTGAACTAGTATTTATCATTTTGATAACTTACAGTTAGACATGCTGACGCGTTATACCTCTTCGCTTTCTACCGCTTTTTTGTGCGGTTTTTAAACTTTTCTCGTTTAGATCTACTAACTGTCCTCAGACGTGCTGACGTGGATACACCATTGGTTTAGAATAAGTCAGTGTACGCAGACTGACAGACGTAGGTCATAACTAAAATCAATTTTATGGAACCAAGGATGTTGCAAACTTGTACAGGGACATCACTTTATTTTTACCAACATTTTTAACATTAACCTGGCTATACTCGGAAACACTGTTGCCCCCTTCCATTACAGGAGTTTGATGTTACTAGTGCAATATGTAAACAAATCATTTTACTAGGTATAGGAGGAGAGAAAAGTAGTGTATCTATTTATGTTTTAGGGAAATACGATATTACGATTTTCAGTTTGATCATCACTTTTACGGAATTTATCAAAATACAGTAGAGTAGTAGCATTTTTTTTTTCAAAAACTCAACTTTTCAGGCGGCTATGTTCGTTATGTAATGTCTACTTTATTTAGCATATTAATTATTGGTGTTAACATACAATATAGAGAGTGCATTTAAATTGAGGTGGTCATAAGTAAAGGGTTGTAAGTGCACTTAAGTTACTCTTGAGAAAATGGGATTTAAATGTTTAAGCTTTCGTAAAATTGGTGAAATTTTTATTTAAATTTTAATGTGTGATGCGATTAAAATATCCCTTTGCCACTAAAATTTTAGATACTTTAGCTTACACTGGATGCACTTAACTCATGTTATTACAAATGCCACTAGCATTCCTTTGCTTCTAGCCACCTCAATTCAAAATAAGCTAATCTGAATTTTTAAACAATTTGCTGAAAATGGTTGCCGTTCATTACAATGCAGGCTTCAATTCTTTACGCATAGGCCTATTATTAAAAACATTTTGAAGCATATTCTCTGAAATTTAATTTATCGTTTCTTCAACATAATTTTTAGTACGATATTATTAATATAGGTTCTTTCTTCTATAGAAAACGCAACCATATTTCTGAAACACACTATACACTGCAGTGTTTACTTCACTGCTTGAAGACTTCGAATGCAACAGCGGCCGTAAGTTTGTGTGTCTGACGGGAGCAAGGACATTAGTGAAGGGGTGAGAGTGAAGTACATTCAGAAATGCAGGTACAATAAAAATGCAAGTAAAAATAAAATGATGTCCCTGTACTATTACGAGTGCTTATGACATGAATTCCCGTTCAGTGTTTGCAAAACTATCTTGGACTATTATTAATTAATAAAGACATATTTATTTTACAGAAATAATAGCAATTCTATAGCTGCTTAAATGTACAATCTCATTTTGTTATATTTTTATTTATGAGTACATCAAAACGAGGTTTTATGCTGTGTGCAGCTGAAAGAAACAGTAGCCTACTGATCGTAATGAAACATCAGTTACAGATGTTCGATGCCTGCCTTTATTAAAGTTGATTATAGAAAACAGTTGCTCATAAATATAAATGTTGAGCCAAACATAGCAATCATTTTCACAGCCAGCCTGTGTAGTAGTGGATATTATTGCTAATGTTTAGTCTTGTAAAACTCAACCAGGCTAGTAGTATTATTCAAACGATCTTTAGCCCTTAGGTCACAATGAAGATCAATAAGTTCGAGCTGTAAATCGTTAAATGTTAAATGTTATGTTCCGTCTTTTAGATTCCTCCATACTATACTGTAGCAGTAGGTAAGCAACGTGAAACAGTTACTGAGAATAGGCCTACACACTGCACTCCACTAGATAGCTGAGTGGTCGTTTCCCTCTCCTCTACCTAAAGCAAGTCTATGTCATTCTGACGTATCTTCCTCTCCGTTTCGGTGAGCGGTAAACACAGCTCTCCCGCTCCGAAGGAGTGCGCGCTCGTTAAGCGCTGTTTGTGCAGGCCTGCCATAGACGCTAAATAACCGAGTACGGTAGTTGATCCAGCGTCGTTATATAACCAAGTAAAAAAACATTACTTCTGAACAGGAAGGAAGGTGTTTTGGTGAACCAAATTCTATTTCGAATAATAGTCGCATGTGTTCTTTCCTAATGAACGTATGATTTCGGGCAGACTGTTCTCTTTGGCATTATTGCCAGATTGTTGTTGTTGTTGTTGTTTAGTCAACTGTCGGAAGACAGGTTGAAACCTCATATCATCGTCGTCATTCTTCCAAAGTTTAGACCTTAGGTCTGTTCCGGTCTCGCATTTTCTTTTCATCTTTTTCTAGGTCTACCAACACTGCGATAAGTTGATAATCTAACATTAATTTAGGATATCTCTTTCTTCATGCATTCTGTCAATATCATTTACCCAGTTATCTATATGATATTATACGTAACTCTTACAATATTGTCGTGTGTTATTGGGTTATTCGAGGAATATCACTGTTGTTGACGTCGTACAAAATTTTGCCCAATATTCTTTTGAGAAGATTAACTCCGTACGTAGATGAAATTATTCTGTATCATCAGTGTGGTTTTAGGCGTAATAGATCGACTATTGATCAGATTTTTTGTATTCGACAGATAGTGGAGAAAAAATGGGAGTATAAGGGTATAGTACATCAGTTATTAATAGATTTCAAAAAGCCATATGACTCGGTTAGGAGAGAAGTTTTATATGACATTCTTATTGAATTTGGTATTCCCAAGAAACTAGTTCGATTAATTAAGATGTGTCTGAGTGAAACGTAGAGCAGAGTCCGTATAGGTCAGTTTCTGATGTTTTTCCAATTCACTGCGGGCTAAAGCAAGGAGATGCACTATCACCTTTACTTTTTAACTTCGCTCTAGAATATGCCATTAGAAAAGTTCAGGATAACAGACAGGGTTTGGAATTGAACGGGTTACATCAGCTTCTTGTCTATGCGGATGACGTGAATATGTTAGGAGAAAATCCACAAACGATTAGGGAAAACATGGAAATTTTACTTGAAGCTAGTAAAGCGATAGGTTTGGAAGTAAATCCCGAAAAGACAAAGTATATGATTATGTCTCGTGACCAGAATATTGTACGAAATGGAAATATAAAAATTGGAAATTTATCCTTCGAAGAGGTGGAAAAATTCAAATACCTGGGAGCAACAATAACAAATATAAATGACACTCGGGAGGAAATTAAACACAGAATAAATATGGAAAATGCGTGTTATTATTCGGTTGAGTAGCTTTTATCATCTAGTCTGCTGTCAAAAAATATGGAAGTTAGAATTTATAAAACAGTTATATTACCGGTTGTTCTGTATGGTTGTGAAACTTGGACTCTCACTTTGAGAGAGGACATAGGTGAAGGGTGTTTGAGAATAAGGTTCTTAGGAAAATATTTGGAGCTAAGAGGGATGAAGCTACAGGAGAATGGAGAAAGTTACACAACGCAGAACTTCACGCGTTGTATTCTTCACCTGACATAATTAAGAACATTAAATCCAGACGTTTGAGTTGGACAGGGCATGTAGCACTTATGGGCGAATCCAGAAATGCATATAGAGTGTTAGTTGGGAGGCCGGAGGGAAAAAGACGTTTGGGGAGGCCGAGACGTAGATGGCAGGATGATATTAAAATTGATTTTAGGGAGATGGGATATGATGATAGAGAGTGGATTAATCTTGCACAGGATAGGGACCGATGGCGCGCTTATGTGAGGGCGGCAATGAACCTTCGGGTTCCTTAAAAGCCTTTTCTAAGTAAGTAAGTTATTGTGTTATTGTTTGGGACCTTGTCTATTAATCTACATTCTTTCATGGCTCTTAGGAACCTCATCTCGGCTGCCTAAATTGTTTTCAGGTCTCTTCGATTAACTACCCATGATTTACTTCCATAACGTTATAAAATTTCAGTTGGATCACTCGTAAGTGACACGAATAAGACCATTCATAAGGCAACTAAGCCAGGGGTAAGGTGGCCAGTTCCTTTCTCCTCCATTGCATACAAGCTAACTAGTGACACATTTCACTAATCAGACTTAAGAATGTAGGCTATAACAAACAATTTTTCGTTCTCCGACACATCGTTAAGTGAGTTGTATTGTCTAATAATAGATGTACTGTTCGTATTAGCCAGGACCTCAATCAGAGGTAATTGCCATGTTAACAACTGTAAACTCAACGCAAATAGCAACAAAATTCCATAACATCACATTGATTATTAAATTAACGAGAAACCGTTATTCATTTGTTTGTGGTGTTTTTGTGTCTACTCCCACCCTGTTCCTACTGCCAGTACTGTGAAATTTTTGATAGATCGAATGAAATGAAACTGTTTGAAATTAGGATTAGGCTTTGTGAACTGTGGAAAAGGGCTGGAATGGTATAATAGCACGACATATTTTTTTTGGTACATAGTACTGTTGTGTAAATTTAGCCGTTTTTATTTATTATACAGGGACATCATTTTATTTTTACTAACATTTTTAATATTAACCTGTCTATACCTTTAGAGAACCGGAAACACCGCTTGCTCCCCCCTCCAAGACTGGAGTTCGATGATACTGATGTAAAACACAAATCACTCTACTAGGTATAGGATGGAAGAAAAGTAGTTCATCCATTTACGTAAACTAGGTAATATCACGATTTTGAGTTTGATAATTTTCATTAGGTTTTTCTTTAATCAAAGTACAGTACTGTATTAAGAATAAGTGTTTTTACTCACGAAGTGAGTTATCCATGTTAACGTATTCATTATGCAGTGTATACTGTCTACAGCACATTAGCGTACAATATAGAGAAAGAAGTTAAATTGAAAAATAATCATAATATGGATATTTAAACGCAATTTTGAAAATGGTGGCCGTTCATTTCGATACAGGTTTCAGTTCTTTTGTGCATATTATCGCACTATAGACTATTGCATCTAATTCCAATTGCCAGTTTCGTCCTTCGTACTAGTAACTCATGTTGAAATAATTCTGTACCTACTCTACGTACTGTGAATTCAATCTTCACTTCTGCCCGACCCGAAAATATAAAATTACTCAGACATGCTATCTACTGTCCGTCCAAGTGGTTATGCCGCAGGATTGTAGAAAGGGAGGAAATCACGTGACAGTTAATTACTTAACGAGGCCCTTTTATTTAAGTTAAATTAAACAGCTGTATAATATTACGTAAACGTCCAATTCCTAAGAGAAATTAATGTTTTCAGAAAAGAGCTAAGACAGCCCAGCTTTTACAGAGGGGCGAGCAGAAGCAGGTGGGGGAAATCGGGATGCGACGTAGGCAAACGGACAGTACCTGTGCGAAAGTATGATTCAATATTGAAAGCTCTTTCGTCACTGGAAAACGCTAACATATTTCTGGAACGTACTATACTCAGTAACTCAGTACTGCTTACTATCTGCGGTGTTGGTTCTGTGTGGAGTTGGAAGTTCCTTAGTAGAAGGGGTGGGAGTGAAGTACATTCAAAAACTCAGGTACAATAAAAATTGAAGTAAAAATAAAATGATGTCCCTGTATTTTCGAATTTATGCATTTCTCGAATAAAAAACCCACTTACATTTTCTGGATCTTAAAATCCATATTTTGTTTTAAAATAATAACCATAAAAACATTTTCTGTTTCAAATAAACTTGTTATACCGTGAGACCAATATTTCTGACTTCGAATCGTATATATCAGGGCTGGGCACCGGGAGCGAGTCCAAACTCTAAACGAGGACACTTAATATTCATCCGTTACGGAATCAACGCTGAGCGGTGTTCGTGGGGGACGAAAGGGGTTGAAGAGAAGTCACATACCTCCCCGTGAGAGAGTAGAATTCGCTCTTGGTGCTCAGCTCTGGTGTAGGGGCGAGTTGGGCATTATCGGACATCGGGTACTATCGGACAGTGCGTTTCTTTCATCTACCATCAGATCGTAGTACCTGAATGACATGGTTACGTTTCTGTATGCGACATCACAGAAACGTACATCTGGTGGTAGATGAAAGAAACTCACTGTCCGATATTACCCCATGTCCGATACTACCCAACTCTCCCCTATATAGTGCATTGCCAATAGTATATTATATCATAGTCTTCTACTAGAATTCGTGCAAAGAATACATTAGTGTTAAGAGTTGCAGTTCATTTGCCAAACTCTCATTTCGGAAATGTTATTCGAAACCCGGTAGTTCAGGTGAACCGGAAGATATGGACCATTTTCAGGAAATAAATTTTCCTCACTTTAATTTTTTTTTATTTTATTGGGTTATTTTACGACGCTGTATCAACATCTAGGCTATTTAGCGTCTGAATGATATGAAGGTGATAATGCCGGTGAAATGAGTCCGGGGTCCAGCACCGAAAGTTACCCAGCATCTGCTCGTATTGGGTTGAGGGAAGACCCCGGAAAAAATCTCAACCAGGTAACTTGCCCCAACCGGGATTCGAACCCGGGCCACCTGGTTTCGCAGCCAGACGCGCTGACCGTTACTCCACACGTGTGGACTCCTCACTTTAATGCTTACACAATTTTCTCTGTAAATTCCTTGTGGTTGTGAAAATAGAGAATAATAAAAATCTTTTATATTTCTGAGAAAACATTATTTTTCTCTGAACCGAATCGCGAATCTAGTACTCTTAGAATCTGTTCCATTGTTCCTAGAGCTGGCCTGGGAACGAGTGGAGTTGCCTGCTTGAAAACCGTCAGTCGGTATGGGTTTGTGAATGTGCTTAGATCTTGAAAGGTCGCAGTGCTGGATCATAGTGCCCTCTTTCCAAAATTCTATTCCATTCCACTACACTAGTGCTAAGAACTAATATTTGATAGTATTTTATCCCATGTTCATTTGTTTCATTCCAAGGAGTTTGCTATTTCTCTCATCGCTGCTTTCGATTCGATTATTGCTCTCGAAGTTGTTAATCGAGAGTACGAAGTGCTAAGCAAATATGGCAAGATGTGGATGTGAAAAATATAGAAACAATAAATGAAGGTAGAGAGGGTTTAGCACCAACGAACACTAAAAATAAATAAATGAGGATAAAAGCTTCAGTGTACGGATTGCTAATATCCGCAGTAGCAGCAATCATGCGACAGTGAGTGCTGGCGGGAGAAGGAAGTCTGTTTGCCTCTTGAGGAAGGAGAAAGAAAAAGTGATGACGGTAGAGAAGACAGCAATCCGTACACCAAGTTTTACGGAAAACGAGTTCACAATTAAATTTATATTTTGAAATATAAATAAATAAAACCTATTTCACAATAATAGTAATATACGTTACAAGAGCGGTATGTTGACGTTTTCATGGTCGAGGAAAAGATTGAAAAAGCGAAACGTAGTTGAGCTTTTTTAATTTCCGAGAACATGAAAACAAACATACCGCTCGTGTATCGTACATTATTTTGTGCGAAGATCGTTTATTACATACCTGAAAGACGAATTTCTAATTAGTTGCAATGAAATCTCCACGTTGGTTTCTGTTTAATGACGGCAACTTCGGAAAACCAAAATATCTTCCTTCAACATTGTTGCTATAAAATGTTTTCTGTGTTTACTATACTCCAGCAGGCCGTGATATACGTCTGTCTTTTTTCCCCCCAGTCTATAAATGCGACTTAAAACAAACGGTAAGGTTATGTAATGATTTATTTTTCATTTTGATATTTTAACAATATTATTTATATAACATATTGCAGTAATAACATCGGCATCTGGAATCTTGTTGATTTTTTCACGGCTTCCTTAATGTTACTTGTATCTGGAATGCAATAAGTTTCGTGGAGTAGTAGACTTTACTTAATTTTTGCAAATATTTAAAAACAATAATTAACATTGCAATTTAGGTGAAATTGCAGTGGTAAGTTTCCAATTTATAATAATTACTATGTTAAACGTCTCTAAAAATAATATGTTAAAAGCCTAAAGCAGTAAAATGAATGTCGCGCTTAAGCGGTAAGAAGAGGGAAATTGTTATGTGTGTTACGTTGGGAATACTGAATGTGGTATTTCACACTTACCGCGTATTGGTTCTGTGCGGAAAACAAGCAAATACGCACTATCTCGCACAAAAGTTTTATGATTATAACCTATATATTACACACAAACCGAAGGCCTACCCATAGGATCACCCATTTCCAGCATACTAGCAGAAATATTCTTACACCACATAGAATAGACATATATACTAAACAAAGATAACAACAAACACGCAGACAACATCATATATTGGCACAGATACGTAGATGACATACTAATACTATGCAAAGGAAACAAAAGACAGATCCAAAACCTGCATCAACACATAAACAAAATACACCCAAAGCTACACTACACATTAGAAATTGAAAATAACAAATCCATAAATTTTCTAGACATCACAATAACAAAAGTAGACAACAAACACACATTCAAAGTATACAGAATACCCACGACAACAACAACACACATACACAACACATCCAACCACCCCACACAACACAAACTAGCTGCATTCCGAACAATGGTACACAGACTACTCAATATACCAATGAACCAACAGGATTACAACGAAGAGCTAAACACAGTCAAATACATAGCACAAGAAAACGGATACAACCCTAACATAATAGACAACATAATACGTAAGACAAAACATAATCACAAAAAACGAAAATCACAAGAACATAAAAATTACATCACACTAACATACGAAAACAAAAATACACACAAAATTGCAACCTCATTCAAGAAATTAAATTACAACATCGCATACAAAACAAATAACACTCTACAAAAACATCTCAACACACAAACAAACAAATACAACCACACAGGCGTATACAAACTCAAATGTAACACCTGCAACAACTTCTACATAGGACAAACAGGCAGATCGTTTCAAACACGTTACAAAGAACACATCACAGCCGTAACAAAATTACAAAACCCCACCACATATGCAGAACACATCACAAATGCTAACCACACCCACAGAGATATCAACACAGACATGGAAATACTACACATCCAACCAAAAAGCCAGAAACTAAACACACTAGAACAATATGAAATATACAGACACACAAAAACACACCCCAAAGAAATTCTCAACACACAACTCAACTTCAAAACACACACACTCTTTGACTCTACACTATACCACAGGAACACACCCTCACAGGAAACAGAAGAAGAGGCGCCAAGACCAACAACGACCAGTTCTGAAGATGACCCATAAATAGGTCGAAACATGTAAACGAGGTACGTTGAAATTTAACACAGGAAAGTCTTATCATACATATTCCTAAAATATTTACCCATGAATTTCATATTTGTAGGACGCCGGTATGTATTTATAATCCTTTCACAGGAAACATACGAGTAGTATGATCCAATTGTTCGCATAGGAATATCTAGCCGAATTTCGGAGTGCAAAGTAGTTTTCACCGTTAATTTAATTTCGCTTTTAAATTCATGTTTCTTGTCATGAGATAATTATTTTGAGACAGCAGGTTGCTTCACCTTATTGTAGACGAAGGTCAATTGAAAATGTCTGAAGTCGTTAAGGTGCTTCCCCACAAAATTTTCAGTATGTGGTTTACAATTATACCCGTATTGCACCGGACACTTCAATATTGTATTGAGAGTCTCATGTTTAAGCTATTTGAAGAGTCCACTGCAAGAATGATGGATGTCATTTGGAATATATTTTGCAGGAGAAGCAATTGAAAGTTTGAAATGCTTAGCGCTCAAAGCTTAATTGTGATTTTCCGATCATTACTGGACAATGACTATCAGTGTTAATGCCATATAACTCTCTATGTACATTCTATATGCCTTAAGCTATGCATTGACAGTCTTGGTTCATTTTCGACAAGAAAGTGACATCCATCATTCTTGCAGTGGACTCTTCATTTGGTAATGTACAGTAGTGGCAAAAACCCGGACGGACCCAGTACTTTTCGATTGCAGCGATATTTTACTACTTAATTAACTTATTATTCCCAGAACATGAATTTTACCAGCAATCGAAAAGTATTGGGAATAAATTCGAATAAGAAACAAAAAAAAGTTTCCTTCCCAGGTAGGATTCGAACCACGAAAGTCATAGTTACCAGTCTATCGTGCTCTGGAGTGAACAAGGCTCTGAAATCAGCTAAAAGGGTCGGTCAGATTTTTTTTTGCCACTACTGTACCTCTTTGCGCTCCTGCATAGCCTACTTGTTATCACATTCATTGCTGCTTTCTTGTAAGTTTGTTTTGTAGGATTCGCATTGAATGGCATCACACATTACGCTTATAAATACAGGGCTCCTACAAAAGATCTTTCCGGTTTCGAACACATGTAATTTACGTTTTATGAATCTCAGGCGCATGAAAATACTACCAATACTTACTTACAAATGGCTTTTAAGGAACCCGGAGGTTCATTGCCGCCGTCACATAAGTCCGCCATCGGTCCCTATTCTGAGCAAGATTAATCCAGAATAACTCTTCTCGGGTTCTCAGCCAGGTGAGTTGGAGATTAGCTTCCAAGCTTTCGACGGCTAGCTCTGCCATCTTCTTCAGGGACGAAGAAGAAGATGGCAGAGCTAGCCGTCGAAAGCTTGGAGGCTAATCTCCAACTCACCTGGCTGAGAACCCGAGAAGAGTTATTCTACATCAAACGCCGGGAAAGCCTCAAGTCATACAAGATTAATCCAGTTCTTACCATCATATCCCACCTCCCTCAAATCCATTTTATTTTATTTTATTTTATTAGCTTCCTCAAGTTATAGGCTGCCATTAGACAAAGCATACAAAACAATACAAGAACAAAATAGAAGATGAGAGCTAAAAGAGTAAGAAAAAAGGCAAACAAATACACAAACAAACAAAGGCAGTTTACAGAAGAAAAAAAAAATTCAAGTAAAGAATCAATGAAAGCTAAGAAGGAAAAAGAAAAATGATAATGGTGCGTCAATTTTTTTTCCATACACTGAATTAGAGCCCATACACGTGGTTCCGTAAAAGTTTGACTGACTCTTTAATTATGAGGAGGGCCAGTTCGTTCAGAAAAGATTTGTGCAGTCCTAGGGTCTTACAGAATTGAGAAGAGAAGTTGGGTATCGTTCCTCTTGCTCCAAACATCAATCCCGTGACACTGATATCGTGAAGTTGGTATTTATCTTTATAATACAGGATGGTTGGAACGTAGATTGCTCGTTTCTCCTCATGTACGTCTTCGGGCTATCCTTTTTACGTTTCAAACCTGATGGTGGGGTCGATTATCATACCCTGAGACAGGAATTCGCTAATGGCGATTATGTCAATTCGTCTGTTACTGCCATTGTCGGCGGTTCCGTGGACTTCTTCATAGACGGTGTATTTTAGTTTTCTAAGGGCATCGGCCAATTTAGTTCTAATTGCATGGTGCCTATGTATACGCAGTGTTTCGCCATAAGGGCAGGCTCCCAGGACATGTCCAAGGGTTTCTATCTCACTGAGGCATCGCCTGCAGTCTCCCATCTACGTCTCGACCTCTCCAAAGGTCTATTTCCCTCCGGCCTCCAACTAAAACTCTATAAGCATTTCTGGATTCGCCCATATGTGTTAAGGTGCGTACATACTTAGCGAACGAACAACGAACGAATGATGAAGCGAAACTCGTTCGCTGTTTGGAGCAACGTACAAATCATCAGCAAATAGAAAACATTCACGTTCGCTGATTATCCGCAATAAAGACAGACGGAAATATAATTGTAGCAAGCTCAGCCGTTGTTATTATAGGCCGTTTAACAAAAAGAAAGTTAAAAACGAAAAGGCGATGGTGGCAGACGCCACTCTACGAAAGTTGCAATCAATATAGAGGCACTGACTTGCTTCATGATTTACGTCGAATGGAATCGGGACAGTTTCACAACTTCTGTCGCATTTCAGAAACAGATTTCGAAATATTACAATGCAAAATAGGGCCAAAAATTTCCAAGAAAGACACAGGCTGGCGAGAAACAATACCTATTCATCTCACTACATCTCGCCAAAATGTAAAAAAATTGTACAAAATTGTAAAAATTGTAGAAAATTACTAAATTGTAAAACTATACAAATTTGTAAAAATTGTAATTGTAATATTGTAAAATGTTGACATGTTCCACATCTTAAAGCTTCATTGCTCATGTAAGATCTATGGAATAAAATAAATGAATGAATGAAATGAATAAGGGAAGAGGATGGTATTTTTTGGTGAAAAATGAGTAAATTTTCAAAAAACAATTTTTTTCCTTAAAATACTCTGTGATATGTGTAGAATACATTGTATAATATTTTGTGGGTATTTGTGACCTTATCGGTTGTTGAGACGCCATTTTTAAACTTCCTGCGCTCTGGATTTTTAAATCACACCGTCCTTTGTTTGTTGTTTCCGGAACTTCATTTTTTTTTCAAAACCAAATTTTTCTTTAAAATACTCTGTGATGTGTGTGGAATACAAACATTGTGTGGGTATCCATGCCCTTATTGGATGTTGAGACGCCATTTTTAAAGTCCCTGCGCTCAGGATTATTAAATTACACCCCCTTTGATTGCTGTTTCTGGAACTTTGTTTTTTTTGCTACATAGCCAGACAAAAATCGATATAATTTTTGAACTATTAAAGATATATGAATGAAATTTAGAATACACATTCTCTAGACTACTAGGGAACTTTTCTCTGTAACGGAATTTCCCTAATTGATTTCATTTTAAAAATAAGTCTCTCTGTTTGCAAGAAAGAAAAAAAATGTTATTAAATTTTAATTGTTTATTTTACAAATGTAGGAACTAATATCAAAATTCTGTTACATAAAGTTTGTAGAGCCTGCTTTTACAAATAAATTGTAACAAACTGTTTGAATTTATCTTTAATAATGGCTTAGATATATCGAGTTTAGTAAAATCCTGCATTGGGTACATTTTTTTTTAAATCTGGCTCCCAAATAATTTATTCAAAATATTTATATTTTGTTGAGTTGCTAAAGCTCTCTACATACAAAAAATTAATATTTTACACCAAATAGGAAAAAAGTT
The DNA here is from genome assembly GCF_040183065.1 of Periplaneta americana. NCBI lineage: Eukaryota > Metazoa > Arthropoda > Insecta > Blattodea > Blattidae > Periplaneta > Periplaneta americana. The sequence goes on from NC_091124.1 coordinate 175,649,253, forward strand.
TTAAAAATTACCTTCCTCTCCCCTTAAGGCTAGCATTAATACTTCGATATCTCGCCACAAGAGATTCGTATACAAGTTTAATGATTTATTCAAAGTATCGAAACAGGATTGTTCCAGAAGAATGTACAGTATAACTGAGGAACTGAAAGATTTTATTAAGGTACGACTTGAAGACAGGGGAAAGTTTCAATATACGGATACCTCACTGACTATAATTATCTTAAAATACTAAAAAGAGAGATTGGTCTGTGTTTGTCGAATGCTCATTATCATGCTTACGAAAAGGCTACTTTTCAGTAGGCTACCAATAATTTATTTTTGTGTGCACAAGGTTGGATTTGGTATTCCCAAGAAACTAGTTCGATTAATTAAAATGTGTCTTAGTGAAACTTACAGCAGAGTCCGTATAGGCCAGTTTCTATCTGATGCTTTTCCAATTCACTGCGGGCTAAAGCAGGGAGATGCACTATCACCTTTACTTTTTAACTTCGCTCTAGAATATGCCATTAGGAAAGTTCAGGATAACACAGAGGGTTTGGAATTGAACGGGTTACATCAGCTTCTTGTCTATGCAGATGATGTGAATATGTTAGGAGAAAATCCACAAACAATTAGGGAAAACGGGGAAATTCTTGTTGAAGCAAGTAGAGCGATAGGGTTGGAAGTAAATCCCGAAAAGACTAAGTATATGGTTATGTCTCGTGACCAGAATATTGTACGAAATGGAACTATAAAAATTGGAGATTTATTCTTCGAAGAGGTGGAAAAATTCAAATATCTTGGAGCAACAGTAACAAATGTAAATTACACTCGGGAGGAAATTAAATGCAGAATAAATATGGGAAATGCCTGTTATTATTCGGTTGAGAAGCTTTTGTCATCTAGTCTTCTGTCAAAAAGTCTGAAAGTTAGAATTTATAAAACAGTTATATTACCGGTTGTTCTGTATGGTTGTGAAACTTGGACTCTCACTTTGGGAGAGGAACAGAGATTAAGGGTGTTTGAGAATAAGGTGCTTAGGAAAATATTTGGGGCTAAGCGGGATGAAGTTACAGGAGAATGGAGAAAGTTACACAACGCAGAGCTGCACGCATTCAAATCTACACCAGTTTTCTTCAGGAACCCCATAAATTTATTGCAATTCACTCTGTCGAAAGCCTTTTCCAGGTCTATGAATAGCTACTTTATACTGTACTTTATTTTTCTATAGATATCTTTTGCCGTTTAGATTAGTGAATAGCCTCCTCTCTTTCAAATCTACACCAGTTTTCTTCAGGAGCCCCATAAATTTATTGCAATTCACTCTGTCGAAAGCCTTTTCCAGGTCTATGAATAGCTACTTTATACTCTGCTTTATTTTTCTGTAGATATCTTTTGCCGTTTATTCGCAGCAGTTCAATTGCATCTCTCGTGCCTTTTCTCTTCCTGAAGCCAAACTGTTCTTCTTCCAATTTTTCTTTCATCTAAGAATATAAACGTCGATTCAGTATTCACAGGAGAATCTTCGCCGAGTGCGATATCAGTCTGATAGTCCTGAAGTCGTTACATTTCTTGGAATTATTTTTCTTCGGTATTGGCATCAACACTGTCTCCGTAAAATATTCAGGCCATTCGTCTTTCTCATATATTTCGTTGAATTTTCTTCTTGTCTTCACCCAAGCATATCACTAAGTCAACACTTTCTGAAAGAATTAGCACAATCGGTTGGAAATTATAGGTTTTATTAACGTTTATTCAAATCGCGTTTTTAGCCCAAGATACAGTGATTTTCCCACTTGGAAGTCTTACACTAACAAACTTATGTTTCTCTGCACGCGACCATGAAACTTTTGTTAGATATGTGTTCAGACACTGGAATTTAACATTTTTAAAAGAAATTAGAAAAATCCGATGGGATTTGTAATTTTTATTCATGTTTATAAAGCTTAAAATCTCGCAAAAACTAAATTTTTAGAAAATTTTTTTGAGTCGAAAATCGAAACGAGTGATAGAATACTGTATAAACACACGTATTAAGCACTTTCTGAAAGAATTAGCACAATCGGTTTGAATTTATAGCATTTATTAACGTTTATACAAATCGCGTTGTTAGCCCAAGATACAGTGATTTTCCCACTTGGAAGTCTTACACTAACAAACTTATGTTTCTCTGCACGCGACCATGAAACTTTTGTTAGATATGTGTTCAGACACTGGAATTTAACATTTTTAAAAGAAATTAGAAAAATCCGATGGGATTTGTAATTTTTATTCATGTTTATAAAGCTTAAAATCTCGCAAAAACTAAATTTTTAGAAAATTTTTTTTGAGTCGAAAATCGAAACGAGTGATAGAATACTGTATAAACACATGTATTAAGCACTTTCTGAAAGAATTAGCACAATCGGTTTGAATTTATAGCATTTATTAACGTTTATACAAATCGCGTTGTTAGCCCAAGATACAGTGATTTTCCCACTTGGAAGTCTTACACTAACAAACTTATGTTTCTCTGCACGCGACCATGAAACTTTTGTTAGATATGTGTTCAGACACTGGAATTTAACATTTTTAAAAGAAATTAGAAAAATCCGATGGGATTTGTAATTTTTATTCATGTTTATAAAGCTTAAAATCACGCAAAAACTAAATTTTTAGAAAATTTTTGTTTGAGTCGAAAATCGAAAAGAGTGATAGAATGCTGTGTAAACACGCGAATTAAGGGTATATGTACGTGAACAACCACAAATATTATCAGAAAATGCAGGCTCTAAATTTCTAACTATATAAAAAAAATGAACCCACAATTGAATAAAAATTACAAGGTACCACAACAAGTCTTATGAAAACTTAAATATCTGATAAAAGTATAAAAAAAAGATTACTAATAATATGTTTCAAACCAGTTTTATCAGAATATGAAAAAAAAGACAAAAAAAAATTTGCAGTTAGATCATTTGGTAACCATAACATTGTTATGGTCTCTCTGACATCTTTAATATTTTTCCTACATGTAATAAACACTTATTTCTGAATAGTAGACTACTCTCAGACATGTAGAGTTGTTTATTTTAACATAATTAATTTTTTATTTGTCCTGTATAAATATATTAAAATTTACATAATGTTTTGTGACCTAATTTTTCAATTTTCAAGGAAATGGGCATTATTTTAGTCTACCTTTTGCATAAATTCGTGTTAAATCAGTGTACAAAATTTCAGAATTCCATCTCTAATGGTTGTGGAGTTATGAAATAATATGTGTGAAAATTTTCAAATTTTGGAAAATTTAATTTGAAGTAAAAAGTGAATTCTTAAAAATATTATTAGTAACTTAATTTGTACCTTTATCTGATATTTAAGTTCTAATAAGTCTTGTTGTGGTACCTTGTAATTTTTTCCCCAATTGTGAGTTTATTTCCTTATAAAATTTTAGAAATTTATAGCTTGCATTTTCTAATAATATTTGTGGTCGTTCACGCACATATACCCTTAAACACTTTCTGAAAGAATTAGCACAATCGGTTTGAATTTATAGATTTTATTATCGTTTATACGAATCGCGTTTTTAGCCCGAGATACAGCGACTCCTGTTGCTTTAGCATTCTTCATTTTTACAAGTTCCAGCCATTTTCTTCCCTTAGAATAGAAAATCCCTATTAAATGGACTTTAAGTAAAATGTGACTGGTTTGAGTATGACGTAGTAGTCGCCTTGGAATTATCGCATGTGAAAATGAATGAAATTGGCTAAGTATGCTAAGCTATATTCAAATTGAAGAGTTATTTTGCCAAAAACGACAGTAATTATTCTTCTCATATTATGTATAATATGGACTTAATTGCAGATTCATGAATAACATCGCAAATGATGATTGTACACGCACACAAAGAAGCTTGCTCGTGATACAGAATTTGTAACTCAGGTTTCATGGGCGGTATGAAACCATTGTGAGTGGTGAATATGTTAAAGCTAATTACAATTCGCAATAACAATTATGTCTTGAAAATAAAACCGCTGTAAATGATCTATATTTTATTCCATTATGAAGAACGTCATGTCGTCTGATTTCATAAACAATGCGTAAATGAAATATGACCCAGAAATTGAATGAAACCAAGGCCAAACCATATAGACCGTGGTTTGGTAAAACTAAATAGAAAACTACCCTATAGGATTTGAAGTCCGAACAGAGTAGAGAAGGTAGATCTCTTTGCCTTATAACCTCATAATTTGAAGGATGTATGTGGTAAGTATTAGGTTTCGACCACTTTATTCCCGGAAAAGAACGACATATTGCTGGTACCATTGTGGAAGTTGTAGTGAAAAGAAAATTCCAGTGCCTTGCGCTTCATTTTTGGGTCACAATGAAAAAGTAATAGAAAAGGGAGACACTAGATTTATATGCAAAACATGTGTTTCAAAACAAAGAAGTGACGCGTTCCTTTGTTTACATTTCACTATTTTTATGGTGGAAAATGCTGATTCACACAAGTATGATGTTGAAAACGATAGTTTTAAATATATTTTTAGTTTATTCGGCACTATCGCCTGATTTGACAAAACATTTCCGTATATAAGACACTCGGGATTTTGTTTATATTCATCTCCAAGCCACGTAAAACCATATTGAAAGTATTCATCACTATATTAACGAAACGCAGTACATTTTTTCGCTCACATTCTTTGAATTAACATAATAAAAGACGTCTGACATACGATTAATTGGTTGCCAGAGAGACAAATACAGAAGATCATGTTGAGTACGTTCATATTCCAGAATGCAAATGTAAAAATAGGATTTTACAATATAGGATATTAACATATTTAAGTACATGATATTTGAGGTAAACAAGAGTTAAAATTAAGTGATTACCATAATTTAACGAAACATATAGTAAGTAATTTCATCTTGTTTTGATTTTCCGATAAGCTAACTATAATGTAATAAGTTTCAATTGGACCATCTATGCTTATCTTATGTTACAAATATAAGATAAGTATAGATGGTCCAATTGAAACTTATTACAATATAGTAAGTAAGATAAAGTATGCACATTAATATATATATATTATGATGATGATGATGATGATGATGATTCAAGAAAATAAACTACGAACGATAATAATAGTCATTTATGCAACTCGAGGCTAAAGCAAAACTTTAATTCACGGTGGTTCGTATATTGGTACAAGCCGAAAGACTGTTTAGCCTCAAGTTTTCCACTTCCTTTATATAAAATATAATATATTGCAAAACTCCATACTCAAACTTCTAGGGATGGTAGAGGAGTCCAAAACAAAGATTTTTCGTTAAATAACCATATGTTGGAAACCAATAGTTAAGTCAGTCGTCACCTTCGAACGCAGACAAGACTTACGTCAGTTGTCACCAGCGTATAGGTAACTAAGTATGGACACTTCGCGTCGGTACCTTTGAGGTAGCCGGACTGATTTCAATGACCTTCAAGCCAGCTAGAGCGTGAGATTCTGCTTTCTCCCTAGAGTTGGCGCTGACATCACACCAGCTAGCAGTCGACACAGCGGAAATATAACACATTTAATTAATACATCTAGGTACATTATGTACTCAAATAAAATAAATTGGATCCATAAAATAATAAATCCGTCATTAACTGTAATGTCTAGACTCTAGAGTTCCTTTATAATGAGAGTTGATACGTTGACCCCAACAACAATTAAAATATGTAATGATTTGATAGCGCTGAAAATGGAAAAACAAAACTCTTATGAGAAGTAAAACCATATACCTATATTATATTATATACAAATATTAAACGAATTCGATACTTAATTTTATAATGTATTATATTATTTTATAATATAACTTATTATATCTGAAATATAAAAAATTATTACAACTAGTTTGTCACTGAGAAATAAGGAAAAGCTGTTAACTTGAATTTATTTGAAGCAAAGCGTTACTGGATTATACAATAAGGTAGGCGATGTTTGGATCCTGTGTCTCAATCTATACCCAATTATTATCTTAGCGTATGCTCGATTACACTAACCTCTAGCGCTTGAAAGTGGAACTAAACGCCGGCGCACAGAAAAACAAAACACAGGAAAATTCGCTCAGTGTCCATTCTTTATAATCCGTATTCGCTGTTATCACCTTCGAAAGCATCGCTGAGTAGAAACAAGCATCTCTGCGCATCATAGACACGTCACAATTAGCACATTCCACACAGATTTTACATAGCACATTCGGTGACCATTGGATTGGCCGGGGTGGGCTCATTGCATGGCCTGCTCGTTCTCCTGACCTTACTCAACTCGATTTTTAAAGAGTTTAGTGTATGAAACGCCAATTGTGTCAGAGGAGGACCTCGTTGCTCGGATTCTTATAGCTGCCGATCACTTACAACATTAACATGGAGTATTTCATCGTATAAGAAACGCATTATCACGTCATTGTACATCACGTATTGAAGCAGGAGGTCGCACGTTTGAACAATACCTGTAAACAAAATGCCACCAAAACCATTTTAAATGGTTACCACGCTCTCAATATCTTTCAGCAAGTCTGCGTTCGAAGGTGACGACTACCGTAATTATTGCTTTCCGAACTATAGTTATATAACAAAAAAATCTTTGTTTTGGACTCCTCTACCATCCCTATAAGTTTGAGTATGGAGTTTTGCAACACTCTGTATATAATATATACATACGGTCTTACTAATAAAATCTCTATATACAGACGTTTAACTGTCTTATAATTATACAATGAGTAACTCGTTTATAAGTCGTGTGTAAATTCCTTACTTATAATCACTGCATACGTCGTGTATAACAGTATAACTATTACACAGCTACGTCATAGTTTCGTCATTACTTCGTTACGAAAGGTAATAGAATATCTGAGGTTCTCTACTGTATCCGGTAGAGCGCTCTAGTGTGGCGTGTTAAATATCGATAGTACAACTGGCTCTAATCGATTACCACACTACATTTTGGTCAAAGAGTACAAGCTACAGCAATATTATTCTAATAATTCTATGATCTTTGGTTTGTTTTTCTGTGGTTACAAGGTAAACATCATCATAAAATGACAGTCGATACGAACAGCTGTTAAAGGGGCGGCCATTTTTTCCCCTGTATACAACGTTTAAACAAGGAGTTTCGTGTATATAACTACTGCAAAGCAATTCTCATTGTATAGTTACAGCCTGTTTATACGTCCATAGCTTATTCACGGTTTATTAGTAACGTTTTCTGTCTCAACTCTGCATAAGTCTCGTATAAAAACTATACTGTAAGACTGATACAGTATAGAATAATGTAATATGTATAAGAAATATCAATTTTATGCAATTAAAACATTGGGAACACGAGCTCACCGGGAAATAGCACTTATTCTGGTTCTATAGCTACTGAGTGTGGGTTGTTCGTTTTTCTCAGACAGCAAAAACGGAGACATTTTGATTAGAACTAGATTTGTCATCTAAGTGGAAGTTATTTGTTAATTCTGTAGTTAAGTATGATAAAATATGTAGAATCGGCAGAAATTGTAGTGAATAAAGAACAAAATTTGTCAGAACGTCCAAGTTCCCACAGTATGGTTAAGTATTGTTAATGCTTCGAACAATATTATCATCATCCTTACCCATTCCCTACACTACACTTACACGAACACTTACACATACTCTCTTCCTAGTACACGACATAACTCTTCACAGATACACATCATGCATAACGTGGCCCGCCGAAGTGGTGTGCTACTTGAAAATGGGTCACAGTCCTGCTATCTATCCGCAGTATGCGGAACCCGAATTACGCAAGTGAAGTGGGTAGGCACTAGATACACACATACATTAGGATTAAGGAGAGATATTATTGTTTCTGAATTCCGTTTAGTTATTTGTTAATATTGTAGTTAAATATTACTACTACTACTACTACTACTACTATTACTACTACTACTACTACTACTACTACTACTACTACTATCACTATTACTACTACTACTACTAATGATTATTATTTCAGAGCTGTATATCTCATCACAGCTATCATATTTGTGCATGTAAATAAATTGAACTTGTTGTGAAACTTGGACTCTCACTCTGAGAGAGGAACATAGGTTAAGGGTGTTTGAGAATAAAGTGCTTAGGAAAATATTTGGGGCTAAGCGGGATGAAGTTACAGGAGAATGGAGAAAGTTACACAACACAGAACTGCACGCATTGTATTCTTCACCTGACATAATTAGGAACTTAAAATCCAGACGTTTGAGATGGGCAGGGCATGTAGCACGTATGGGCGAATCCAGAAATGCATATAGAGTGTTAGTTGGGAGACCGGAGGGAAAAAGACCTTTAGGGAGGCCGAGACGTAGATGGAAGGATAATATTAAAATGGATTTGAGGGAGGTGTGATGATAGAGACTGGATTAATCTTGCACAGGATAGGGACCGATGGCGGGCTTATGTGAGGGCGGCAATGAACCTTCGGGTTCCTTAAAAGCCATTTGTAAGTAAGTAAATAAATTGAACAAGGAATATTGTTGGATGGGTATTTACCTATTTATAACATAACATTTATTTTTACTGTTATTTACCCCATTCAGTTCTCCAATTTCTTGAGTGAGCAGATTCCTTTTCTCTGTGGTTATGGTTACTGAAAGAAACATAGCAATGATTTTAGTACGTTATGTGAGTAGTTGTATGAATTCTTGTAATTCGATGACAAAAGAAGAACATTTTAACTGTGTGAAATACTTGTATTCTTAACAGAAGAGTGTGGATTCACTCAGAAGAGCATTACTGTAGAGTTACTCTAATTTCTTACTGCAATACCAAGACTGAAGTAAATTACTTGGCACGATCTCTATCTTATTACAATTATCATGATTATCTACCTCAAGGATTAGGCAATTTTCTTCAGCTTCTTTCTCGCACATGAGGATTTTGAATTAGCACTAGATAATCTCAAGCATTGGAATTCGTTGTTCTTGTTGTCAGCTTAGTGCAAGGCCACTGCTAGATAACATACAATATAATACAGAAAACATTTAAATCTTCGCTTCCCTGACTTCTCGAAGTCGGGTCGGTAGGATATGTAACTAAACTAGTGGCTTGTACAGCAAATACTGCAAACTAAGTCCATAAGAAGTTCAAATAAACATTGTTCAGATTTATTTTCAATGGAGAATACCAGACATTTTGAAAGTTATTTGCTTCCATAATAGTGAAACACCTATCAGTCTTCAGTTCTTGAGTTTCAGTGCGAAATCGCAAGTAATAATGTCAGGACGATCAGCGAGTTTTTCATGTGGAAGTAATGCAGTAGGTAGTTATTTCAGATCATTGCAGATTGTAAAGTCTGTGTGATGAATCTTGTCTCACTGTGAAAAGAGAGGGAAAGGAGATATGTCTGTGTTGTTATTGCGATGAGGGGAGTGAAGCGATGCCAGTGGCGGAAGGGACTAGTTGATATATTCTGTAGCGCAAAATAAAGTAACAAAATATCTCTCTTCGTACTGTATAGTTCCGTCACTGAGCTTGTCTTTCAAGAAACTGAGTTTCGGTAGCCTGTGCAATATCAAGATTTTGAAAGGAATCCTGAAAATTTACAACCCTCTCATAATCTCCACCCTCATTTGAAGGGATTTGGTTTTATTGCTACTGAGACAAGATAAACCTTACCAGGTAAAGGTAAAAGTTAAGAAATGTAAGGTTTGTCATGTTTTGAACAAAAGTCTTAGCATCTTGGTATAGCTGCTGCATGTTTCGTAAACTACCCTGAAATTTAGAGGGCAGAATCACTTTTTCCCACTAAGAGATCTTGCTGTACTGTATATAGCCGTTACTCAGTAAATTATAGAAATGAAGATCTAATATAAAATATTCTTTCTCTGCGTCTACTTACTTAAAGCCCCAAAAGGTTTCACTTTCATAAATCATCAGTATACCATTATCTGTTGCATTAACTATAATATTTTATTTTTAATGGTAATAATGTCATCAAACATTCTTAAGTTGTGTAGTTCTTAATATCCAATACACAGCTGTACTCGGAAAACTACAGACCAGAGAATCAGACCTGTAAATTATTTTTGTGCGAGATCGTGCGTATTTGCTTGCTTTCCGCACAAAACCAATACGCGGTAAGTGTGAAATACCACATTCAGTATTCCCAACGTAACACACATAACAATTTCCCTCTTCTTACCGCTTAAGCGTCATATTCATTTTACTGCTTTAGGCTTTTAACATATTATTTTTAAAGACGTTCAATATAGTAACAATTATAAATTGGAAATTTACCACTGCAATTTCACCTAAATTGCACTGTTAATTATTGTTTTTAAATATTTGCAAAAATTAAGTAAACTCTACAACTCCACTAAAGTTACTGCATTCGTAATGCAAGTAACATTAAGGAAGCCGTGAAAAAATCAACAAGATTCCAGATGCCGATGTTATTACTGCAATATGTTATATAAATAATATTGTTAAATTATTACATAACCTTACCGTTTGTTTTAAGTTCGCATTTATAGACTGGGGGGAAAAAAAGACAGACGTATATCACGGCCTGCTGGAATATAGTAAACACAGAAAACATTATATAGCAACAATTTTTTATTTTTTTATTGGGTTATTTTACGACGCTGTATCAACATCTAGGTTATTTAGCGTCTGAATGATATGAAGGTGATAATGCCTGTGAAATGAGTCCGGGGTCCAGCACCGAAAGTTACCCAGCATTTGCTCGTATTGGGTTGAGGGAAAACCCCGGAAAAAAACCTCAACCAGGTAACTTGACCCGACCGGGATTCGAACCCGGGCCACCTGGTTTCGCAGCCAGACGCGCTGACCGTTACTCCACAGGTTTGGACTATAGCAACTATGTTGAAGATAGATATTTTTGTTTTTAAAAGTTGCCGTCATTGAACAGAAACCAAGATGGAGATTTCATTGCAACTAATTAGAAATTCCTCTTTCAGTTATATAATAAACGATCTTCGCACAAAATAATGTACGATACACGAGCGGTATGTTTGTTTTATGTTCTCGGAAATTAAAAAAGCTCAACCGTATCCTCGAACATGAAAACATCAACATACCGCTCTTGTAACGCATATTACTATTTTATACATTATCAAAAAATTACACAAATGAAGATCGACATATTGGCATTATGATGTGTCATGTAGGTCATGGCCTTCGTGTAATAGTATATTGTTTATTGTAGTGTGTGTTTTGTTTTATTCTGAAATGCAATTAATTAGTTCTCAAAACTGACGAAAGATGGATTTTGGAACATAGGAAAATTATGTAAGAAAATTGACATTTCACTGAAAACGGCTATTTTTCTGAAAAACTTTGGGTTCCAAGCTTCATAATGAGGGGTCATTTATTAAAATCCATTCAGCCGGTTTCCCGTAATTTCCATTACCAGTTAAAATTATATATATAGATATGCTACCACTTGAACCTTAGCGGAGATCTGTCGTAATTACATTACATTTGTAAGTTTACAGTACATATTTCGATATTTGTTGTTGCGTACGTAGCTTGTCTCTAAATGTTTAGTAGCTGCCATTAGGTCTCATTTTACAAGCAACATTTTCACTGATAGTAAGTTCTTCCCCTAAGTACTAATAATCAAAATATTTCATTTTAAGCAAATGAAACAGAATAAATCCTATTTTCTTCAAACGACACAGAAAATGAAGCCGTTTCATATTTCCCAGCATCCACAGAAATGGCGTACATTTAGATTGCCCATTGTAATGCGAACAAAGCAGACTGCTATTCTATAAATGAAGAATTTCATGCAAGAAGGAACTATGTGTAGACATTTAATCCTGCGGAATCTGTAGTTTTTAAGATGACACAGACGTCTTTAAAATTCTAGTCGTTTGATGCTTACAGCATCTTCGTACTTTTCTCAAGATGCTTCAAATTGAAGAATCAATTGGAATTAGAATTTTATTCTTACACATGCCTTTGTTAAACAGTTTGGCTTTCGAACGTGTTGAAATGAAACCATCTAATTTTTTTTCACCTATTGACCACCATAAGATGGAGAGCTATTATAGTACATTTTTATGTCAGTATTTTTATAAATCATCACATAAAACCTCTAGTTATTTATTTTAATGAATATTCCAAGGCAGTAAATGTTTCCTTTATTTCTTGTCCAATTTTTTTTTTTTTTTTTTTCGAGATTTGTTTTTAAATATTTACGAGATCAAACTGAGGCTTACGATTTATTACTAGCCTATAAGTTCATGCTTCTTGCACTTTAGGCTATCAAAATTGAAGCCATGAATTTCACAAAAGCACAAGTCCATTTATCAAACATTTGAGATAAACAGTTTTTTTTGTATATCTTTAAATCTACTGAAGATATTACTTTGATTTTTTTCTGTGTATAGATATTATAATGACTTTGTGTCTTGCAAAGTATTACATCAAATCTATGAATAGGTTCAGTATAAAAATGATAAAAATCGTGTTTTTGTGCTGTTTTGAAAATCATTTGAACTCTTTTTAACTATTAAATGTTAATCTTTGTTTAATTGCATAAAAATAATTGGCAACACTTTAATTAATGTTAAGTCATATTTACAAAGATTTCAGAACATACATGAGACTAAAAATGTTCACTCTGAGTCCCAGGCTTCACTTTCTAAGGCAGCATTGTCATTGCCTGAGTTTCCATTATGAAGTAGACGCTCAAAGTATGGCCGATGGAAGATATATACTTCAAAATGTATCTTGCTTTCGCAGGTTTAAAACTACAGGGATATCACTTTATTTTTACTAACATTTTTAATATTACCCTGGCTATATCTTTGAATTAAAGGTCTAGAACCGGAAACACCGCTTGTTCCCCTTTCCAAGACTGGAGTTCGATGATAGTGATGTAAAATACAAACAAATCACTTTACTAGGTATAGGAGGGAAGAAAAGTAGTTCATCCATTTATGTAAACTAGGAAATATCGCAATTTTGAGTTTGATAATTTTCATTAGGCTTTTGTTTAATCAAACTACAGTACAGTATTAACAATAAGTGTTTTTACTCACGAACTGAGCTGTCCATTCGGACGTATTAATTATGCAGTGTATATTACACTGTCTACAGCACATTAGCGTACAATATAGAGAGTGAAGTTAAATTGAAAAATAATCATAATATGGATATTTAAACACATTTTTGAAAATGGAGGCGGTTCATTTCGATACAGGCTTCAGTTCTTTTGTGCATATTATCGCACTATAGACTATTGTACCTAATTCCAATTACCAGTTTCGTCCTTCGTACTAGTAACTCATGTTGAAATAATTCTATACCTACTCTATAAAAGAGTATCTTACGTATTGTAAATTTAATCATCGCTTTTGCCCGATCCGAAAATATAAAATTACTCAGAAATGCTATCTACTGTCCGTCCAAGTGGTTTTGTCGCAGGGTCGTAGAAAGGGAGGAAATCACGTGACAGTTAATTACTTAACGAGGCCCTTTTATGTAAGTTATTTTAAACAGATGTATAATATTACTTAGACGTCCAATTCCTAACAGAAATGTTTTCGGAAGAGAGCTAAGACAGTCCAGCTACTAGAATTTACAGAGGGGCGAACAGAAGCGGGTGGGGGAAACCGGGATGCGACGTAGGCAAACGGACGACAGTACCTGTGCGAAAATATGATTCAATATTGAAAGCTCTTTCGTCACTGGAAAACGCGAACATATTTCTGGAACGTACTATACTCACTAACTCAGTATTGCATACGCGACCTCGGTTCTGTGTGGAGAACGGGTGGAAGTTTACTAGTAGAAGGGGTGAGAGTGAAGTAAGCTTACATTAAAAAACTCAGGTACAATAAAAATTGAAGTAAAAATAAAATGATGTCCCTGTAGTAATTTCACTGTTGTAAGCTTTATTCAAAACTGTCAAATTAGAAACACGATTTTGTTTGAGTTGAAAAGTCTGTGTCACTACTCCACCTGTCGTCCAAACAGTCAGATCATTACTGCGATACTGAATAATCTTGTATGATGTCACTTTCCACTTTTTACTTCATGTTTCGACAGTGGCACAGGTTCTTTCACTTTTTCAAAGAAGGTTTCGTATAATCATGGATTGATCGACGTGAACAATGTTTATAATATTTGTACTCTTCTCCATTATATCCATCCATTGCTGAGGAGTGTATTCAGTATCCTGCTTCATCTTCTTTAACTCTATCGCAGGGTAGATAGGCGTGGCCTTTTGTAGGATAAACATGTCTCTGTCCACACCTGTGAAGTAACGGTTAGCGTGTCTGGCCCGGGTTTGAATCCCGGTCGGGGCAAGTTACCTGGTTGAGATTTTTTCCGAAGTTTTTCACTCAACCCAATACGAGCAAATGCTGGGTAACTATCGGTGCTGGACCTAGGACTCATTTCACCGGCATTATCACCTTCATTTCATTCAGACGCTAAATAACCTGAGATGTTGATACAGCGTCGTAAAATAACGCACTAAAAACATGTCTCATGTATTGAAAAGTCCACTTTCAACTAAGTGATGTAGATATTTTTATTTATTTATTTATTTATTTAATACTTTACACTTGAGCTACATTAGGCATTGCAGCCCGAAAGAGCAGAAGCTCGTGCTCGGGCGCAGTTCAGATCAGTTATACAAAATATATCACAAAATTAAGAGAGTTCATTGAGCACAATCACATTAATAAATGGTAAAATAATACAGCATGTAATAATAGGGTCTATATACAAATAGAAAATACAAAAGTAAATAAATATTAGAGTATCAATTTTTAACTCAATTAGCTTAAACAATTAAATAATTAATCTGATTTGTTTCTTAAATCTATGTGTGTTAAGTGTACTTAGCTCAGGGTAAGCTCTAATTAATTCATTATATATTTTGGGTCCAAAATTCATGCGGTGTTTTAATCCAGCAGTTGTGTGGCATTTGGGAGTATTTAGAAAGAAACTGTAATTTTGTCTCATTCATTCATTCATTCATTCATTCATTCATTCATTCATTCATTCATTCATTCATTCATTTATTTTATTCCATAGATCTTACATGAGCAATGAAGCTTTAAGATGTGGAACATGTCAACATTTTACAATATTACAATTACAATTTTTACAAATTTTTATAGTTTTACAATTTAGTAATTTTCTACAATTTTTACAATTTTGTACAATTTTTTTACATTTTTTTTTACATTTTGGCGAGATGTAGTGAGTATGGTATTCATGAGAATCAAATTTAAATTTATTTTACTTATTTATTTATTTATTTATTTATTTATTTATTTATTTATTTATTTATTTATTTATTTAACCTGGTAGAGATAAGGCCATCAGACCTTCTCTTCCCCTCTACCAGGGGTTACAACTACAATATTAAGAATAAAATTACATTTATAATTACAATTAATATTGAATTTACAAATACAATACAAATCAAAGTACTAAAAGATTAACGGACTAATAAAAGCTAGACAGTTCATTGTAGAGAGAATTTTTTTATTAACTAAGTAAAAATTAAACCTACTCTACGCAGTAAGAAAATGCAAATTTAAAAGTAAATTTGTTGTGGTTTTTATGGAAGTAAATCAGCAATGTTTGTTTATAAATTTTTTCTAGATTTGATACACCATATTCCTGAAAAATTAATTTCGTTGGGTAATCAAAAGGTTTATATAGACAAATTTTGATAATTCTTTTTTTGGAGCAAATTTAAAGGATTTGACAACAGTGTTGTTTCGGTTTTGAGCTGTACATGCATCAGTGCTGTTCTGAATGCCATATGAAAGCTTATGACAAGATGACTTCAGCGATACCCATAACCAGTGGCGGCTCGTGATAAAATATTATATGTTTTCACAATTTTGTGTTCCAAAATCGAAAGAATTTGAAATCGTACGTTTAGCCTAATATAAATTGTCATGATTCCAGTGTTTCATTATCGAAAAACCGTATATAAATTCAGAAGAACATACAATATAATAATAATAATAATAATAATAATAATAATAATAATAATAATAATAATAATAATAATAATAATAATAATCTATACTAATAATAAATCTGTAGCCGAAATTTTTCTGGTAATTTTCGATTTTCCAAAAATAATTTGTCCTAACATATATAATTAACCACCCTGAAACCGAAAATCGCTTTTTTGAAATTTTTGTTTGTATGTCTGTCTGTCTGTCTGTTTGTTACCTTTTCACGCGATAATAGCTGAACGGATTTCGATGAAAATTGGAATATAAATTAAGTTCGTTGTAACTTAGATTTTAGGCTATATGGCATTCAAAATACATTATTTAAAAGGGAGGGTTATAAGGGGGCCTGAATTAAATAAATCGAAATATCTCGCTTATTATTGATTGTGAAAAATGTTACATACCAAAGTTTCTTTAAAAATGATTTCTGGTAAGTTTTATTCTTTGAAAAATTTTGATAGGACTGATATTTAATAAGATAAATGAGTTTTAAAATTAAAATAACTGCCATCTAAGGCGGCGTATTGAAATAAAAAACAAATGACTTCGTCTATAAGGGGCCTTGGGCACAACAATCGAAAGCTATGAAAGATAGCCTACAGAGAATGTTTCTGTGTTTTATGAAGTAATATCGGAAGCTAAATTAACCGATTTGTATAATTAATTATTATTTCATCATTGGAAAGTGTAGTTTCTCTGGATGGACATAATGCTATAATGTTATTACAGTAACTTGTGAGTGAATTGAGGACAGGTAAGATTAAAATAGCTTCTTATGCACAGAAAACTTGATAGGTTATTCATTTCCTGTATTTCTTAAAATAATGTTTATGAACATATTCATTTTTATCTCAGAGAATTAACGAACAACGAGAGTGTATTGATTTAGTATGCAGTAATAGTACATTAGCTTAGCAATCCATTATTTTATAATTCAAATTTTAACTATGCTCAATTGAATCGTGTTAAAACACATAAAATATATATGCAATAAATGCAATGCAAAAAAATTGAGTAATGAGCCAAGCAGATTATGTTGCGCTGTTGTAAAAGTTGTTCCTCCTGAGATTCAACAGTTCCCACAACAAATTAAAAACTTTCTAATTCGAGTACATCCGTTATCAACACACTTTTTACATAATATAATATAATATAATATAATATAATATAATATAATATAATATAATATAATATAATATAATATAATATAAACATAATAATAACTCTGTAGCCAAAATTTTTCTGTTAATTTTCGCTTTTCCAAAAATAATTGGTAATAACAATTAAGAAACATGTTAAAGGAATTGTCATTGCACCAAATGAGTGGTCTCTGGATCAAAATGATCGCATTTTAATATTTTAAATACAATTTAAAGTAATCCTTCTATCAAACACGAATGTTCCCTGGATCAAATGTCCTATTTTAATTACATGTAATTACTTTATATTTATTTCTAACGGGTGCAGCGGAGCGCACGGGTACGGCTAATAATAATAATAATAATAATAATAATAATAATAATAATAATGAAACCCAGTCTTTTTATTTCCAATTTTTCCTGGTAAGCCAGTTTACCCAGTTCTTTACTGTTCAAAATTACTTGAACAGAGTTCATTGTTTACGTTTGTTAAAAATTAATACATACCACAGTGCCGTTATTTACAAAAGCGTGTGTTCATTTATATATTTTGGTTCACAACACACTGATACGCTATAGCCTATATCGGTACTGTAATCCCATTCGCAAAGATTGATTACTAGGTACGACACTTTGTCCCAGTTCGCCACAGGTTCGCTGGTACTGGTGTATAGAGTACCTGTGTTTACTGGTTGATACGAGCAGTCCAGTGACAGCATGCGACTGTTTGCTGGTACAGATCGGCGGAACAAAAATGCAACGTTTCTACAGGTTATCACTGCCATATAGTATATATGTGCGTAACATAATATGCCTTGATTAGTTACATGTTTACAATATTACTTACACATATTTACAACACCATATACAACAACGACGAGCTAGTCAAATTACACACAAGTATTTGCAATCGAGACACAACATTATTCTGATACAAACTGTAGTCCGTTACAATATATAATAACGTGCATTTTTAAGTGTGAAAAAGTGAAATTCCTTCTGTTTTCACTAAAAATATGCTTGTAGTGCGAGAAAGTTCGCTCAACATCGCACGATGTTATACATAGGTGCATCTCAAAAAGATTAACAATAGTTGCACTGTTTACTTTTTCTAGTATTTCCGATGTCATCAAAAATTGCGTTCCTGTTTCATTGGTGGACATCACTCCTACAACAACGTGAGCTACTTATCGTCCCACAGCATCCGATGTCTCATCTTTAGATACAAATATTTTGTTACTACATACAGCTGTTCGAATGGGTCCAGAGTTTTTTCGTATACAGACGATAAATGAGTTGTACGCATTGATGTTATACTAATCAGTTTTCTAGACTTATATTTTTCCATAAACCGCTGAAAATGTGGATTACTGAGCCGATACCATCACCTCGCACAAATCATTATAAAACACAAAGTTTGTAAATCCTGCAGATGAGGGAAATAATAGCAAACGTTCACTATGCTTTTTCGTTTCACAATGTTTTTGCAAATCTTAACGAACGTTTACCTTTAGTTCTGTGTTGCACAGTTTACAGCGTAAGTTGTCGCCCTCCACACTAAAATACTCACTTTCAATCGCAGTTGCAATTGCATTCAGTTTAGACTCTTGTCTGACTACATTGTATTATGTTTACACTAATGCACATAGAGTCATGATCACAACCACCTTGCCATTAAGTTACAACGGCACCAGTAGTACTTAGGAACTATAGGTAATGAAATGAAAAACAAGCAGGCAGCTGCAGAGAGCAGCATAGGTTCGAATCCTAAACAAATCAAACTTACTTATGTTCGTTCTCCGGTGCAGCACACACAGGTTGCCCTTTCCTGTCACAGTGCTGTACCTTCGAACCCATGGCCTCCGTGACGTCAATATAGGCAAGCAACAACCAACCTAAAATCCGTCCACGCTGGGACAAAGTGTCGTCCCTGTTGATTACTATAAATACATGCCAGTAAATATTATTCTTAAATATTATACACTACCATACAGATACTTAAATTCATACCACAACTACATTCAGCCAACACGTGTTTGAAAGCCAAACTATGCTATTATGCTGACACTGAAGTATAGTAATTCACAAACTACACTCTCGTAGCAGCACTGTACACACATCCACATAAAGTAAACGTTCCGACAGTGACATGCTGACACCTACAGGCTAGAATACAGACTATTAAATTTCTTCCTCGAGATATAGCACGTGAACGATAGCATCGATGCACCTGACATCTGTAGGATAGATTCACTGTTCACTTAACGCTTTGTGCTCTACACGAGTCATAAGCGGCCAGCGAAAGACAATTTTTTACGGCACATGCGTGAAATTCCTGTAACCTTCTTGGAAAGAGCACGGCTTGTACGTGAACGGATGTTGCCAAGTTTACATAAGAAGTTTATGCAAGATGTGGGAAGTTTAAAATACTCGATTCTGATATTATACATTCCCACTACGTCAATACGGTATCAAAAAATAAAATTAGTCGTGCATTAATGGAAACAAGGTGTTCACGTGCCCTTGTGCTCTTATTGTCGCACCGCCACTGCCCATAACTCATATAACGTCAAAATGTGGACTTGTGCTGTTTTGGAATTCATGGCTTCAATTATAAAAAAGATTATTCTTCAATTTGTGTACTGTTTCTAGAAAAAAAACTACTTATTGAGATAGCGATAACAACTTGCGTCGTATGCGTAGGCTAAGCCTATTTTGTGCTCTGTGTGTTATTGAATTCCAACGCTGTCCTACGCTACTCCGCAGTTCAACCTCGGCTAAAAGCTAAAATTAAACAGCACTTCCGGAGAAACCTACTCTGCAACGTGCGACAGTTATGTTTATGTTTTCACTCTCAGACATTTGTCATCGTCTAGTTTTAATGACTGGATCTTCTGGCTCGTTCTTTCCTCAATAGGCCTAGTGTCTGGATTCTGAACCAGCATGATCATATGTCCAACATGTCGTCACAAACACAAAACAAGAGAAATATAATAGGATTTGAGACTTTCATGGTGAACGACGTGGTGCGAGCATTTTGGGTATTTTCACTCTCTCACAGAGACATCCAACGTTTCGGACCTGTTATCGGCTCTATTAACAACTTCCCTGATTAACCCGAGTTAACTCGGGTTGCTAACTTGTGTCAAAATTTATTAACCCGAGTTAACTCGTTTGAGTCCCATTTTCGCTGCTAAGGATTATATCCCGAATATATACGTTTCCATTCTTTCATTAACCTTTTCCTCACTAGATGGCTACAGAAGTTAGTGATATTGCTGTATCTGTTGGTGTTTTTTGTACTTCTTCCTTGCGAGTGGAATTCTATGCTCATATAGCATTCACACACAGTAGTGAGTAGATGCTAGTTAGTTTTGGTGGTTTCTGTTTTTGTTTAGTGTTTTTGTGCTGTTTTGTGTAAAGATGGATCTAGTTAGTGTTTCCGAAACATTTGATCAGGAATATATTACTGTAGAAGATTAGGAAATGAAATATCGGTATCAGAAGACGAAGTTATAGACCAACAAACAAATTCAGATCAGTTGATGTCGCGTCTTTTCGACAGTGGTTTGAATAGAAGACATCTGGCACCATTTCTTCTGCACCTCCGGGGTCCCCATTCCCTGAAATTTTAACATTGTTTCTGATAACGATAATTCTCAATTTTTTAAAATTATTCTTTGATAATGACCTCATGAACATTATATTCGAGGAGACGACTCGGCATGCTAATAAGTGTTCACAGAATGCGGAAAATAATTCGTGGCGGCCTACTACAGAATCAAAATACAACCCACTTCGGCTTACAGGTAGACATTCTCCAGAAGTTATTCCACGAACTCTGAAGAAGAACAACCAACCAGACAGTGTTTCATGTGTAGTATTGCGAGAGACTCAAAATACAAGCAAATTCGACACAAGAGCAGATACTACTGTCCGGAATGCAATGTGCCACTGTGCGCTGTACCCTGCTTTCGAGTCTATCACACGACAAGCAACATTTAACGCCTTGGTAACAGCACTGGTATTGTACCTCATAAATTAATCCATAAACAACATAAGTTGGTAAATAGTTCAGGAGAAAATCAAAGTGGGACAACTACCAGAGCTGGAATCAAGGTGCACGAGATAACTCGGGATAATAATTCAGGTATAAATAAATGTATGTCTTTTTCATAGTGATTTTTAGGTATGTAAGAAAATTAGTGATGTACAGTGATTCTGTAATATTAAATGACCTCTATACGAAAATAAAAAAATATGACACTTTTTTCACAAAACTGGTAAAATATATAGTAAGGTAAGAGGTTAAGAGAAGGTAGGGAAAGGAGGAAGGAAAAATCCACTATATCTGTTGGATCCGTTACCAAGAGCTCTTATCCATAACCATCCTTAACGTTTGACTTCTATGACACGGTGCAAATACCCAAAAGTCTAGCACCAAGAGAAATACACTCAGTCCACAAAGAAGCAAAGCAAATCTCTTTTTCGCAGTGAATCAAACGTGGGTCCACTGTATCTGTTGGATCCGTTACCAAGAGTTCTTATCCATAACCATCCGGAACTTTGGATGTCTCTGCTTTTATGACATGGTGCAAATACCCAAAAGTCTAGCACCAAGAGAAATACACTCAGTCCACAAAGAAGCAAAGCAAATCTCTTTTTCGCAGTGAATCAAACGTGGGTCCACTGTATCTGTTGGATCGTTACCAAGAGTTCTTATCCATAACCATCCGGAACTTTGGATTTCTCTGCTTTTATGACATGGTGCAAATACCCAAAAGCCTAGCACCAAGAGAAATACACCCAGTCCACAAAGAAGCAAAGCAAATCTCTTTTTCGCAGTGAATCAAACGTGGGTCCTCTGTATCTGTTGGATCCGTTACCAAGAGTTCTTATCCATAACCATCCGGAACTTTGGATGTCTCTGCTTTTATGACATGGTGCAAATACCCAAAAGTCTAGCACCAAGAGAAATACACCCAGTCCACAAAGAAGCAAAGCAAATCTCTTTTTCGCAGTGAATCAAACGTGGGTCCACTGTATCTGTTGGATCCGTTACCAAGAGTTCTTATCCATAACCATCCGGAACTTTGAATGTCTCTGCTTTTATGACATGGTGCAAATACCCAAAAGTCTAGCACCAAAAGAAATACACCCAGTCCACAAAGAAGCAAAGCAAATCTCTTTTTCGCAGTGAATCAAACGTGGGTCCACTGTATCTGTTGGATCCGTTACCAAGAGTTCTTATCCATAACCATCCGGAACTTTGGATGTCTCTGCTTTTATGACATGGTGCAAATACCCAAAAGTCTAGCACCAAGAGAAATACACCCAGTCCACAAAGAAGCAAAGCAAATCTCTTTTTCGCACTGAATCAAACGTGGGTCCACTGGAATTGTAACTACAAACACTGTCCTTCTTGCGAAAATGAAGCACTTTACAGGTTTGATGTGAATACAAGTCTCTAAAATCCTTTGACATTTTCAGTCCTTACTCTTGTAAAGATTTTAGAACAACGCAAATAATGGAACTCCTTTCTCCTGTGGTCAGCATGACACAATTCACAGTTGTGAGACAATAAAGAATAAACACAAGAAAAAAGACAGACGAACACCCAATCCCTGTGAGAAGGAAATCGAACCTGGGCCCGCTGGACTTGTAGATCTAAAAGCTAAAATGAATGTAACCTGTTCCTGCATTTGATCCGTCTTTAAGATCATTTGTTGACTGGACAGGAAGTTGCAAAACTCTTTTGAATGTGGTAAATATTTCACTGCCAGATTAATAATATTTCGCACAAAAATGAATATTAGAGACGGCCTTTGTAGCATGCTTTCTTGTCGTTAAGACGTTTAGAGAAACTGGTTCAGTTCCTGATGAAGTGAACTCGGGAAAACCAAGAAGTGATTTTCAGATTACAGAACTTCTTCATGAAAGCCAAAACCTAGCCAGAGAACACCCGTAATTTCTCAGCATTGTGTAATGTGTTAAACAAAGTCTTACAAATGTGATACACCACTGTTTGGAAAATTTTACTCATACTTCTGAAAATGTATAATTGTAAATTGCAAGTGATTTTTGAATTGAAGAAAGCTGATAGTGAAAAGAGATACAGGGACATCATTTTATTTTTACTAATATTTCTAATATTAACCTGGCTATACCTTTGGATTAACGGTTGATAACAGTTTGCTACCCCCTTCCACTACTGGAGTTCGATGATACTGGCATAATATACAAACAAGTCACTTTATTAGTTGTAGGAGGGAAGAAAAGTAGTTCATCCATTTACGTAAACTAGGAAATATCATGCTTTTGAGTTTGATAATTTTCATTAGGTTTTTGTTGAATCAAAATACAGTACAGTATTAACAATGAGTGTTTTTACTGACGAAATGAGCTGTCCATGCGGACGTATTCATTATGCAGTGTATATTATATTGTCTACAGCACATTAGCGTACACTATAGAGAATGAAGTTAAATTGAAAAAGTCATAATATGGATATTTAAACATATTTTTTAAAATGGTGGCCGTTCATTTCGATACAGGCTTCCAGGTGTGGACAGTTAGAAATATGGTTGAGCATAAAAAGTCGTATGAAACTTGCCTATAATGGTAATTAAGACTCTCGTATGAAAATTATGAGACTCGCTTGCGCTCGTTTCATAAACAATCATACTTGCGTCTTAATTACTACCATTATAGGCTCGTTGCATACTGTACTATTTATTTACACATACAAAAGTCTTTCTGTGATCATAAGACGTTGGCAGGATATGGAATAGTACTTCATTGTTTGGTGATCTCTATTTTGAAACAGCATTGCACGGAAGACATTAAATGCATATTGTAATTTCCTGTAAAAAGATTCCTGGTAGGAGATATATTGTAGAAACGCATTTCGTTATTTCCTTTGCTGCAACTTTTACTTTAAACTTTTGTCATTGTTGCAAATAATCGAGACTGAAATGTAACCTTATTCAAGATATGAGACTCCGAGTCAGAGATTGGTTGTTACGTGCAAAGCTCCACCACAAATCAGCGCATTTTTATTACACTACCAGTAATTAAATGTCAGAAAGGCGGCGCATCCAGCTAGAACTAGGCTTTCCATGCCGGAGACCCGACTTAAAATCCCAAGGAGTGTGGTAGACAGGGACAGTGTTTGGTGCATGTATTCGTGAGTAGGGCCCGGATATAGAGGGACATCATTTTATTTTTCCTAACATTTTTAATATTAATCTGGCTATACCTTTGGATTAATGATTGAGACCCGGAAACACCGTTTGCTACCTCCTTCCACGACTGGAGTTCGATGATACTAGCGTAAAATACAAACAAATCACTTTACTATGTACAGGAGGGAAGAAAAGTAGTTCATCCATTTACGTAAAGTAGGAAATATCGCGATTTTGAGTGTGATAATTTTCATTAGGTTTTGTTTAATCAAAATACAGTACAGTATTAACAATAAGTGTTTTTACTTACGAACTGAGTTATCCATGCGAACGTATTCATTATGCAGTGTATATTATACTGTCTACAACACATTAGCGCACGATATAGAGAATGAAGTTAAAATGAAAAATTATCATAATATGGATATTTAAACACATTTTTTAAAATGTTGGCCGTTGATTTAGATACAGGCTTCAGTTCTTTTGTGTCTATTATCGCAATATAGACTATTGCATCTAATTCCAATTGCCAGTTTCGTCCTTCATGCTTAGTAACTCATGTTGAAATAATTCTGTACCTGCTCTATAAAAGAGTACCTTACGTACTGTAAATTCAATCTTCACTTCTGCCCGACCCGCACAGATAAAATTACTCAGACATGCTATCTACTGTCCGTCCAAGTGGTTATGTCGCAGGATCGTAGAAAGGGGGGAGGGAATCACGTGATAACGAGGCCCTTTTATTTAAGTTATTTTAAGCAGTTGCACATTATTACGTAGACGTCCAATTAATTCCTAACAGAAATTAATGTTTTCAGAAAAGAGCTAAGAAAGCCCAGCCACTAGTCTTTACAGTGGAGCGAGCAGAAGCAGGTGGGGGAAATCGGGATGCGACGTAGACAAACGGACGACAGTACCTGTGCGAAAATATGATTCAAAATTGGAAGTTTTCTTCACTGGAAAACGCGAACATATTTATGAAACGTACTATAATCACTAACTCAGTACTGCGGCCTTGGTTCTGTGTGGAGGACAGGTGGAACTTCGTTAGTAGAAGGGGTGGGAGTGAAGTACATTCAAAAACTCAGATACAATAAAAGTTGAAGTAAAAATAAAATGATGTCCCTGTATATGCACTGAAAATACCTAAAATATGCATGCAAATATGCACTAACGAAATCTTGCAACTGTACTGTGGTTGGGTTTTCCAACACTTTGCATGAAAGTAAGTGAGGTTCTTTCGGACATAATTTACCCACTATGAAGTTCGCTATGTATCTGTCACACGAATCTGTTGATTCATCAAAATCCATAGCAGTTCCCTCCTATGTCAGACCGTATTGAATCCAGCATGTAGTGAAAGTAAATAATTTTTCCTAAGAGTGGATTCATCCGGTGTCTTCTGATTAAGACAATATTTTTTAAGAAATGATCGTAGATGTGGATTATTTAATTTATGCAGCGGAATGTTCTGCATACAAAAGCTTTACAAAGGTCAGCGGAAAATGTACTAACTTCAGACCGTGATTTCGCCTGAGTTAAAAGTACCTGTTGCGTGTTCTTACCTTCTGTTTTGACCAGAGATGTGCAGTTGTTTTCGAATGTTGTTCTAATTAAAACTTTTTCTTGCATTTCACAGTCTTCTCACATACTTGACAATACACTACATCGCCGTCACTTGAATAGTCACTATTGCCTGAAATCCACTGCTTAATTAAAAAGGATTTAGTGGACTTATCTTTAGGCATTTTTAGTTTAATCAGACACAACATCGCATAAACTATTAGTATAATCTTTTCGCTGTAAGAAAAATCCTAATATAAACAATAGCACGTGACTGAAGTGAGCTTCATTGGTCGCTGTTTGGCGCCACAGATTCTCAGTACGTGTTCCTGCCCATGTTGTACATTCTGTTTCATGTTAAACATTTCCCGTTACTCGTCAAGCAGGCCTAACCTCACTACTATGCTTTCGTTTGCTTAGGAAACATTTATTTTATAATTACTGTAATTAAATTATTTTTAAGTCTTATGTCTTCACAATGGACAGTTGAGGATGCAAAAGCCATACTTCAGTACCACGTGCTTACGTGAACAACTACGAGCTCAGTGACGCCAGCTTGTTACAAGAACAGACTACCTCGGTATTACTGTTGTTATTCATCCGCGTTCATAGTACATAACAAAATATAAAAGTAGCTTTTCTTTTACATGCGTTTTACATATGAGTAAAGTTAAATGTTTCTTCGTATTTAACAACTAGAATTCAATGTTTTATTTTCAAATAATACAAGATTGTGGTTTCCTAATACGAACTATATTTTCCTGCGTCATGTGAGTGTTTCGACTGAGAGCCAATCACGTGCTTATGTTTACATTAGGATTTTTCTTACAGCGAAAATAGTATAGATGAAAAACAAGTCAGCAGATGAACACCTGCGGTCCCGTCGACACAAACTTCGAGAGGATACTGCATTGAGAAAGGAATGTAAGAAATTCCTTTTGTGAAAAAGGTCTGCAACGTCCATCTACTTGCATGTATTGTAGACTGGAAGTATGGTCCCGTTAACATTTCACTTGAAATAGGAAGGCTATTGTGGTGCCAAGGAATGTCCGACATACAAATTTATTACTATATTTACAGTTCGTTCAGAAATGTCAGATAATTGATCATGCATAAACTAAATAAGTGCCTAAACATGCACTAACCCTCAAAATATGCGTTTGCATATGCGCATATGCATTTGCGAAAAATCCGGGCCCTATTCATGAGACACTCCTGTTTCCTCTATAATGATTCAATCTATCCATTCATTAGTCATGATAATAATCATGTGAACTGTGGATAATGTCATAGGCGGGAATTTAATTTCAGTTTCGGTGCGTTACTCCTATAAGAAAACGCTTTTGAGGTCAAGTAATCAAGAATCAAAGTATCCATCGCTGAGAAAATCGAAAGAATATTGCATTACACCATAATCATCGACTACTTCATAATGCGAATCCGAGGGGCCTTAGGAACGGTTCTTCTCGTATTTCCTTAGCGGTGCCAAGAGCCCGGAAGTAGGCTGCTGCGAGCTTGTAGATCGTATCTCGTGTTTGTCCAGTCGTTACGGAGGGCTAGCAAAAGTATGCACTTCACATGCCTTGAAGACGCATAGAAGTAGAGCTCCATGATTTAATAACCTCGGCACTAGGACATAATAGTACATTATGCAACGAGCCTATAATGATAGTAATTAAGACGCGAGTATGTTTGTTTATGAAACGAGCGCAAGCGAGTTTCATAATTTTCGTACGAGCGTCTTAATTACCATTATAGGCAAGTTTCATACGACTTTTTATGCTCGACCATATTTCTAACTTGAAATTATTCATAAGTATTCATGTTATAGTTATGTAAGTGAGAAGCGGAACTGACCTGAATTGTGAGATGTGCGCAGACGCGAAAGTATTGATTTTTTCCGAGGCACGAATGTCATTGACCTTGATATAATCTAGAGAGTAAAATAAACATTAATCTTGATATAACCTTGAAATTGATTTAGACATTGAAAAACGATATGAGAAATTGAATTTATTTGAATATTATTTACAATTAACGCTAATTATTATAGTAACAGAACATAACCTTCTGCGACAGTATTGGATTTCCAGCCTCCGTGACTTTTCGCTAATTGTCTTTCGATTGCATACCCGAGAATAATCGATACTTGCGGTTTTATAATGGTACAATGGTGATTTCTCATTGGCTGAGCAACTGAATTATAATGAATAGGTGTACTTTAATGGGGTGTATTAAAGGGCTACTACCAGGTGTATAATTACTACATTTCGGCATAGTCGAGCATAAAAACATTTTATATAAGTAATTTATATGTAAATAATTGAGATTTGTAATATAAATTACACACACAGATATTTACCTCTAAATTTCATTATGATGTGGTCGACACCACGCTCCGATCGCCTTTTGTCTCAGGGAATTTATGTATTTATTTATTTATTTATTTTGCTAATAATTGTAACATAAGATACATTATATACAGAAAAAAAAACTTTAGCTCACCCCTGAATGAGTATAAGTCGTGCTAAGGGGTGGATTCCTGAATTGAAATTAATAAATATATAATAGAATTTGTTTCATGTCTACTACACAATAAGAATATATAAATTTAAATTTACAATTTTTCAATTTTTATAAAATCCATACATAACTTTTTAAATTTAATACTAGAACTATTAGAATTGACAAGATTAGGATATTTAAACATAAATTTGTTATATATTCTTGGGCCTAAATTACTACTATGATTAAATATTGTAGCAGTGTTGCATTTTGGTTCAATCTTAAACAATTCATACCTTTTGTTTCATAACTATGATAATACAGAATTATTTCGATTTTTATGTAGGAATTTTATTAATACACTATAATAAATTTGTCTTATGTTAAGAACATTAAAGTCTGAAAATAATTTTTGAGATGGAAAATCAATAGGTTTATGAAGACATATTTTAAGTATTTTCTTTTGTAATAAATAAAGTGGATTAAAATTGGATTTAAATAAGCTACCCCATCCTATAATTCCATACATAATTACCGATTGAAATAAAGTTAAGTATATTGTGCGTAATAAACTTATTAAACTTATTGACAAGTAATTCCTGAATAAAACAAAATAATATATTATTTTACGTAATTTACTACAAAGGTAATTAATGTGCTGGTTCCATTTTAAGTGATTGTCGAAAATTATGCCTAAATACTTAACTTCAGAGGACTCCTTAATAATCGGACATTTACACTGTATAAGACAACAATCAGAATTATGTAATTGAATACTTAATATAGATGTAGGAGGTTTGTTACATTTTTCAGATAATGGGAATAATAATAATAATAATAATAATAATAATAATAATAATAATAATAATAATAATAATTTATTTTAGCTGGCAGAGTTAAGGCCGTAAGGCCTTCTCTTCCACTCAACCAGCAACAAGTGTATATACATATGCATGAACTTACAAAGAATGCAACAATTTGATTTAGGTGAGAGTTACATGTATACAAGAGTTATTTACGAATTAAACAACAAAATACCATGAACTATTAATTAAACACTGAAATAAACTGTGTAGCAGAATTAAACTAAAATACATACAACGTTATTATATTTCAAATAATATTAGATAATAGAAAGAGATTATCATGAGACAATTTTGAAAATACAACACTATCAGGATGTCTAAAGAAAAAAGTAACAATGTAGTCAATGATAGTTTAAATCAGTATGATTGGAGTGAAATGCTAATAAGGTTATCTTTTAAGCTGTTTTAAAGGTGTTTATTGTCTTGCAGCCCCTAATACTTTGTGACAAGGAATTCCATTGACGCAAGGTGGATACTGTAAAAGATGATGAATAACAAGATGTTCTATGAAGAGGTATACTTAGCGTGCCACAGATAAGTGATCTGGTATTTACGTCGTGGTTAGAGTATAGATAAGAGAAACGAGGCGAAAGGTAATTTGGTGTTGAGGTGTGCAGAATTCGAAAGAGTAAAGACAAATGGAATAATCATGGTTTTATTTTCGTTGATAGAAAGATAATTTATGTGAAACCATTTTTTTATTATTTTAAGTCCATTATTAGAATTATTATATGCATCATACCAGGTTTTTCCGCCAAACAGTAAAACTTTGTCATCTGCATAAGAATAATGAACACCATTTTATTGTTGTAAGTCAATTTTTAATCGGTCATTAATATAATATATTAAAAATAAAATAGGGCCTAGAACTGTGCTTTGGGGAACAGTACTTAATTTTACAGGAAGATGATTGGATCCCGGAGCTGTTGTGGAAACTTGGCAATGAGGTTTGTAGGTTACCCCTTTAAAATGAAAGTAGGAAGGAACTATTTCTAATTGCGTGAAGAAAATGCTTGCAGTACGACAAGTGGAGTTTTTTTTTAAATAATTAAGTTGATTTGTATAACGTAAAAATACGCTTTTCGTATTGTCTGTGTTCACAGAAAGTTTAATTAAAATTACATCGAAATAGCTTAAAAATATTATTTTGTTCGTTTAGCGTAAAATAGCATACCGTATTTTTAATTTTTCCTGTAGAGTTTTAAATGTTTTAAAATCTTGTTTTTATAAAGTGAACTAAGGATAATTATTGTTTTAGCTCTTTATAATAATTATACATGATATCGAATTGAAATGGGAGTGTAGAAATATTTCTTATTTCTTGTAGGCCTAATTTATTTTGAAATAAGCGTATCTTATTGACTGTGTTTTGTGAATATTTAATTAAAATTAGGTTGTAAAATTTATTTTAAAAATTTCAAGTTTTTGTTTAACGTGAATTGAGCAGTGTTCATTCTCCCTTCTCTATCACAGTACAACATAAAAATTAAATGGTATATCATCTGCATTTTCTTACGAGTTTAAAAACAAAGTACGTGACAATGACCTTCAACTTCACTGTTCATAACAAGCCAGGTGAAGGGGTTGTTCAGAGCAACAGAGACTTATGTGCACTTCCTACTGATTACACAGCGTTGCACGATCTCGTAATTAATGTATTTTAAAATGCAAATTTTTCTGGAAAACTATTCAAAACAGAGCAAAATGATATTTGACATTTTTGTTGCTCTTTGCTAAAGGAATCATCCATCAGAATTAATGGCATTAATTACGGTTCACTCATTTCCGGTTGTTCTGTATGGTTGTGAAACTTGGACTCTCACTTTGAGAGAGGAACAGAGATTAAGTGTGTATGAGAATATGGTTCTCAGGAAAACATTTGAGGCTAAAAAGGATGAAGTTACAGGAGAATGCAGAAAGTTACACAACGCAGAACTGTACGCATTGTATTCTTCACCTAACATAATTAGGAACATTAAATCCAGACGTTTGAGATGGGCAGGGCATGTAGCACGTATGGGCGAATCCAGAAATGCATATAGAGTGTTAGTTGGGAGGCCGGAGAGAAAAAGACCTTTGGGGAGGCCGAGACATAGATGGGAGGATAATATTAAAATGGATTTGAGAGAGGTGGGGTATGATGATAGAGACTGGATTAATCTTCCTCAGGATAGGAACCGATGGCGAGTTTATGTGAGGGTGGCAATTAAAGCCAATTGTAAGTAGGCCTCTAGTTCAACCTGTGTAGGGGTATATACAGTGATGGACAAAAGTATTCGGAAAAGTAATGATTAGTTTTTTAATTAATTGTAGATGTAATTGTAATGAAGAGAAAAGAGAATGCTTGTGAAAATAAATATTTGTATTGTCATATGGTATAAATGTATACAGATAATAATCAATTCATCAACTTTTCAATAAAAGAAAAGATTTGGCTACTAGAAGCTTGGACAAAAGTATTCGAAAATAGACACAAAATACAAGCGAAACAAACTTTAGAACTTAGTTGCCCAAGCTCTTCTGCGAATGACTTCTTTCAATCTTGCATTTCTTCTTTATGAATGATGTTTCGTTCACTTAGTACACTACTACTATGGAATTTATGTCAATATTCCTTCTTTTTTTATTTTAGTAGGTTATTTTACGACTCTTTTATCAACAGCTTTGGTTATTTAGCGTCTGAATGAGATGAAGGTGATAATGCCGGTGAAATGAGTCCGGGGTCCAACACCGAAAGTTACCCAGCATTTTCCCATATTGGGTTGAGGGAAAACCCCGGAAAAAAACCTCAACCAGGTAACTTGTCCCGACCGGGAATCGAACCCGGGCCACCTGGTTTCGCGGCTAGACGTGCTAACCGTTACTCCACAGGCGTGGACAATATTTATTCCTTCTTAACTCTTTATTATGCTATTACCGTTTAAAACACAACTTCAATATTAACAAATTGGTGTCGGTACTTTTGTTTTACAGGCAATATAGATAAGGCTGCTAATTCATAAACATAATCCTTCCTCCTTCCATACCTAGTGCTTGATGCCTGCGCACGACGTCAAGGTCAGAAAAATGCGCTTGCTTTAACATCACTGGTCTATCGACTTCATCAAAACGATGCGGTTTGAAGCACTAGTGAGTATATACACAAATGCTTACTGTATAGTTTGTCTCCAATACTGCAATATTCGAAAACTTCTGTCCTAGCATATTACGGTTCAAACGGTTGCCAGTGACCTTATGTTCAATTTGACATCGATTTCTCTGTGTAAACACAAATAGTAAGGAATTATGTTATGATACAAAGAAAAATTAATACAATTATAATGTTTATTTCGTCAGAATGTTGAATTTAATATCGATTAAGGGTTCATGCGAATACTTCTCTCCATCACTGTATGTAAGGAAACGGATATATATTTTGTGCGAGATCGTGCGTATTTGCTTGTTTTCCGCACAGAACCAATACGCGGTAAGTGTGAAATACCACATTCAGTATTCCCAACGTAACACACATAACAATTTCCCTCTTCTTACCCTTAAGCGCGACATTCAATTTACTGCTTTAGGCTTTTAACATATTATTTTTAGAGACGTTTAACATAGTAATAATTATAAATTGGAAACTTACCACTGCAATTTCACCTAAATTGCAATGTTAGTTATTGTTTTTAAATATTTGCAAAAATTAAGTAAATTCTACTACTCCACGAAACTTATTGCATTCCTGATACAAGTAACATTAAGGAAGCCGTGAAAAAATCGACAAGATTCCAGATGGCGATGTTATTACTGCAATATGTTTTAAATAATATTGTTAAAATATTAAAATGAAAAATAAATCATTACATAACCTTACCGTTTGTTTTAAGTTCGCATTTATAGACTGGGGAAAAAAAAAGACAGACGTATATCACGGCCTGCTGGAGTATAGTAAACACAGAAAACATTTTACAGCAACAATGTTGAAGAAATATATTTTGGTGTTCCGAAGTTCCCGTCATTAAACAGAAACCAACATGGAGATTTCATTGCAACTAATTAGAAATTCGTCTGTCAGGTATGTAATAAACGATCTTCGCACAAAATAATGTACGATACACGAGCGGTATGTTTGTTTTCATGTTCTCGGAAATTAAAAAAGCTCAACTACGTTTCGCTTTTTCAATCTTTTCCTCGACCACGAAAACGTCAACATACCGCTCTTGTAACGTATATTACTATTTCAGGAATGGATGAATGAAGATTTCCGTAACTGTCTTTCAATATAATCCAAAAGATAAAAGGACATAGAGCGTTGAAGAAAGAAAAATGGATTGTGTGAAGCCGGAATAGACGAATAGTTTGAAATCGATAATGATGATGATGATGTTGACGACAAATCGGAGTGTCTACGAATATGTTCTCTTTTCCTTGTATAACTAAACTTCGAAACGTCATGGTTTATTCTCTACCCGCTACACAAAACACACACACATAGCAATGGCGGTAGCCAAAGCAAATGGCAGTTGCTGTGGCATCAACGTTAAGGTTCCAGCTGATGGCCGTCATTTGAAGTTGTGCAGGTTCACGGCGGCGTCTTGTGTATCAGATAAACGGCACGCGTTGCGTAATCACGTACTTGAATGTCGCGCCGACAGATGAGAATCCGGTCAAATTCAGTTGCTCATTTTAATATTCCCGTGTGCACATGAGTGGCGTCTTATCTGGTAATTCCAAACAGATGGATCAGGGGAAGAACTTTGTGTGCAGAGCCATCGCCAATTGGCCAGGGTCGTCTCTGAAATGCAGTGCCGTATTAATCTAAAATAAAATTTCAGTCTTCTCCAACAAATGGGAAACGTGTACGACTTCGGTTAATCTTGAAGTTGATTTTTAATTCTTCCTAATTGTTACAGAAAAGTATTCGTCGTGTTATACTCTTACGGTCTTACTAATAAAAACTCTATATACAGACGTTTAACTGTCTTATACTTATACAATGAGTAGCTCGTTTATACGTCGTGTGTAAATTCCTTACTAATAATCACTACATACGTCGTGTATAACAGTACAACTGTTACACAGCTACGTCATAGTTTCGTCATTACTTCGTTACGAAAGGTAATAGAATACCTGAGGTTCTCTACTGCATCCGGTAGAGCGCTCTAGTGTGGCATGTTAAATATCGATAGTACAACTGGCTCTAATCGATTACCACACTACATTTTGGTCAAAGAGTACAAGCTACAGCAATATTATTCTAATAATTCTATGATCTTTGGTTTGTTCTTCTGTGGTTACAAGGTAAACATCATCATAAAATGACAGTCGATACGAACAGCTGTTAGAGGGGCGGCCATTTTTTCCCTATATACAACGCTTAAACAAGGCGTTTCGTGTATATAACTACTGCAAAGCAATTCCCATTGTATAGTTACAGCCTGTTTATACGTCCATAGCTTATTCACGGTTTATTAGTAACGTTTTCTATCTCAACTCTGCATAAGTCTCGTATAAAAACTATACACGGTTTATTAGTAAGACTGTTAAGGACTGGGCCTTCTGGTCTTTACCGTATGAGAGTTATAAACCAGCGTTCGATATTACAAGTAGCGGAATTCCCCGCAGAAGGCCGCCGCTTAAGAAATCACTGAATAAATACAAAATAGGTAACATACAACCACAGTCTAGTATATACAGTCACGAAGCTTAATACTTACTAAATATGCAAACATAAACAGTTGAAATATGCATCCATAGATAGTTGCTCACCACCAGGATCGCTACTATCGCCTCATCACAGACTCTTTCCCTAGCAGACCAAAAATGTATTGTACTTTCGATATCGTGTTCTTTTGAAAAAATTAACACCTTCCTTCCACTATTGAAATATGAAATACATAAGGTTTATATATTATTTTATGAAATATATATTGTATTCTACAAACTCACCTTCCTGGATCTTTCGGAAGAAGGATAACTCTAACCTATTTTTCTTACAATTTATAGTACTACAAACGTCTCCTTGTCCCATATTATTATTCGAATTATTGTATTTTACCTATTTACATTTATTACAACCGATAACGAACATTTCACAGTTTACATAGCTTTTCACAAAAATGCGAAATACGGCACAGTCAATGCCTTTTCGATCTAGACCAGGCCGTAATGTATGTTCGGGTTTTCTATTTCAGTGTATGGAGCTCAGTGAAATATTATATTATAACTTTATTGCTTATCATTGCTAAGCTTTATTTAGTGTAATGTGTCCATAAGTACCGTTTACTTCTTGTTGCATAATATGTTGCAGAAATAATTACAAAACTGTCTTATTTTAATGTGAAGAGAATTTTACATGTTAACATAATCTGTTCGCGTCAACATTTCAAGTTTAGAATGGAAGCTATTTTGAGGTTTAATAAAAAAGAATTTATATTGTGATTTCAATTTAGCACATCCACCTTCCTTAATTTTAGACAAAACACTTACCATACCACTCCTATGAAATTAGTGTACGTACAATTGTGTTACTTCGTCTCTTAAGTAGTAGATAAATACAATAATTCAGTACTCAATTGTAGTATTAAAATACAGACAAATTGAATGTCCGGGGTATCATACATGACATTATGCTCGATTATAGGTCTAATGTATGATTGCGAATTTAGAAATATAAGTTAAATATAGTAAACATAACCTATAATTTTCATATGAATGGCAAGGCATTGGAGATCACTAGATTTCGACAGAAAGGGGCAGTGGCGTATACTGGTTAAAGGGTTTGGACTACCGCTGACCCTATTATTACACAAAATATATCTAACAATTACTTTAATTTTAATTACTATGGTAAAACTAATAATACAAAATTATTACATTATGTTATATTATAAACTTTTTCTTTTGTAATTTCCTTGGGCTACCGCCGGTAGCCCCGGTAGCCCGCAAAATACGCCCCTGGAAAGGGGCAACTGGTACAGTAAACATAACCTATAATTTCAACATATCTAAATATCCGTGCGATGCAATTGAAAATTATTGAATCGTGCATAAATGAATGTACAAGAATTTCGCATTATTTAATCGAAATAAAGGCAGGTATTACACATACGAACAACGTCATTTTCACACCATAAATAATATTACATCTTAACTCGCAAGTAAATTATGTCTGAAGTGTCTCATAATCATTGTTTTAAATTTTATTAATGGAATTACACTACATTTTAGAGAAACATATGTTACTGTTTATGCAATCCAACTAATTTATATGGTTGAAACGCCGCCCTTCGTGATCGGGTTAAGCGAGTTACATGGTCTGCCTTACGGCCTGTATTAGATCACGATGGCAGTGACACAATCTATTGTTCCAAGTACTCACAGCGCTCCAAGCGGCTAGCAACTATCGCGAGATTTGCAAAAAATTATCCCAAGCTTCGTGACTGTATATGCTAAACTGTGATACAACCACGGTAGGGAAATATGTTTCCACTTTCTTGCTGAAAATTGAACCCGAATCCAATGAGATTTGTAGTTAGAAACGCTATCATGTCGGCCACAATGCAAAACAGTTATAATAAGTGCAGGTCCCCTACTTTTTCTAGTGTTTATAAATGATCTTGCCCCCCTAATAAAAGATGTAGGTCATCCCATATTATTTGCAGATGACACAAGTATAGTAATTACAGCCAATAACTCCAACACATTCCTATCTTCAAAGGAGGAAATTCTCTTCAAAATATGTGACTGGTTCTCAGTCAATAAATTGGTATTAAATTGTAACAAAACTGACATAATTCAATTTAAATTCTGTCCAAATTCAACCTCACAAATTTCTACCGCAATAATTAACAATACATCTCTATTAGAAACAACAACAACCAAATTTCTTGGCTTAAAAATCGATAATATGTTAAATTGGAAAAATCATATTAAAGAAATTACCCCGAAACTAAATTCAGCTTCTTTTGCTATTAGAGCTATGCAAAAGATAGTAAATATCAATACCTTAAAAACAATATACTTTGCATACTTCCACTCGGTAATGAGTTTTGGAATAATATTCTGGGGAAATTCCACAAATAGTAACAGTATATTTCTATTACAAAAAAGAGTAATTAGAATAATAGTAGGTGCCAAATCTAGGGAATCGTGTAGGACTATTTAAAAAAAACTACAAATAATGCCCATGGCTTGTCAGTATATCTTTTCATTAATAATCTTCCTCGTATGTAATCGTGAAAACTTTGTAGCTAATTCAACAGTTCATGGCATAAATACACGTGAAAAAATAACTTTCATACTCCATCGGCAAGTCTATCGTGCTATCAAAAAGGAGTGCGTTATATGGCAGTAAACATTTTTAATTGCCTCCCTCTATCGATATAAAAATGAAGCTCAAAACATAAGATTATTTAGGGCCAAATTAAAGAAGTACCTAATTTCTCACGCCTTCTATTCTGTAAGTGAATTCATGACATTCAATAACACTTCATGAAATTGATACTAAAACTATGTGTTGTACTAGTAGACTATATTGTAAAACTCTTCTGTATATATTTCAACTAGACTGTGACTATAAATTAAGACTTTATAATAGTATTAAGTTTTTTTGCTTGTTTCATATTCTAGCTGTAAAGTAATGTATGAATACCATGAAATGTTAATAAATACAATACAATACAGCTCTTAGAAGCACTTAAGGATTTTTCTTAACCAATGATATAGGCCTACTTAATGCTTTTCACGCTACTTAGTTCATATACTTCATCTTCTTCGTGGCTGCAATATTTTGCCTGGGCTCATGTAATATTTAAATTACCACCACAAACCGCGACTGACAAGGAAGATTCACTGAATGATAATCGATTTTCACAACGATTGTTCCCTCATACGTTCTATTTGAAATAAGAAACTTCCCTATAAATTTCTGTATCCGGAGAATAATAATAATAATAATAATAATAATAATAATAATAATAATAATAATAATAATAATAATAATAATAATAATAATAATAAATTTATTTATTTAATCTGGCAGAGCTAAGGCCAGTAGGCCTTCTCTTCCGCCCAGCCAGACTCTAATTCTAATTAAATACATTTGCTTACATAGTTATTACATTAATATCTAGACCATAAAACAACATGAAAGTAAATAATGAAAATTGGATAACTAATGTTAGTGTGACA
Organism: Periplaneta americana; assembly: GCF_040183065.1. NCBI lineage: Eukaryota > Metazoa > Arthropoda > Insecta > Blattodea > Blattidae > Periplaneta > Periplaneta americana. The sequence continues at coordinate 175,687,674 of NC_091124.1, forward strand.
ATAATAAACACTGATAAGAAATAGTTATAATAATAATGATGATAATAATAATAATAATAATAAATAATGGTAATAATAGTAATAATAATAATAATAATAATAATGAGATAATTTAGATATTTATCTGTGATATATATAACCATTAAACATTGAGAAACCTGAAACAGCTATTATTGTTGACAATAATTGTTAGAAAAATATCTCGTTAGCCTATTCTTAAATTGGTTTGATGTCTGACAGTCCCTGACATTACTCGGTAGGGAATTCCAAAGCCGAGGAACAGCCACAGTGAAAGAAGATGAATATGAGGATGTTCGGTGGGAGGGAATGGATAATATTGAGAAGTGTTGTGATCGTGTGTCTAGGTTATGATGGGTGGATAAATTTTGAAAACGAGACGCAAGATAGACAGGAGTGGAGAAATGCAATATGTGAAAGAGAAGGGAAAGACAGTGAATTTTCCTACCATCTTCTAGACGGAGCCAGGACAGCATTTCGAGGGACGGTGTTACGTCAGCTCGGCGAATATTGCAGACGAAACGGACGCACATATTATGAACACGTTGTAGTCTCTGCGCCGAAGTAACGCTTAGGTCAGTAAGCAGAATATCACAGTAATCGAAGTGGGGCATCACGAGTGTTTGCACTAACATTTTTTTCATGGAAAAGGGTAGAAAATTCTTCAATCGTCTAAACGAGTGGATTAATGAAAATACCTTTTTGCAGGTTTCTCCAACTTGAATGTTCCAATTTAAACTTTTATCCATATAAATACCTAGATTCTTTACTGATTCACTGAACGGAATTTCGGTGCCGTATATTTTAATCGGGGACAAATGTGGTATGGTAATAGTGCTTAACAAACGTGAAGGAATAGTCTTCGAGATATTTTTCGAAATAATCACTTGCTACTCATATAAATCTCATATCTCCATTGCCATCGTGAAGAAGAAAATATTTAAGACCCCAAAAGTTTATGCATTGCACTCAAAGAAGCTTATGAAAACTCACCTCTTTAAGTGGTTTCAAGAATTATACTTTCCATCTATCAGTGATCATAGCATTCTTTTGGTAGACTCGTGGACAAGTTACCGAGGTGACAGCTATACTTACTTACTTACTTACTTATTGGCTTTTAAGGAACCCGGAGGTTCATTGCCGCCGTCACATAAGCCCGCCATTGGTCCATATCCTGAGCAAGATTAATCCAGTCTCTGTCATCATATCCCACCTCCCTCAAATCCATTTTAATATTATCCTCCCATCTACGTCTCGGCCTCTCCAAAGGTTTTTTTCCTCCAGCCTCCCAACTAACACTCTATATATGCAAGAGAATAAGTCCCATTCCGAGGCTTATTTGAAGGTTTCGTAACAAGCTGTTTTTTTACGGTGATGGGTTGTTGGTAGACAGCTATAGAAAGAATAACTCCAGAAGGTAAAACGATGGAAGTGTTAACGATTCCAAAGCACACAACTCCGATTGTTCAGACTCTTGAGGTTTATGGCCTCTTGACGTTTATGGCTTTAGGCCTTGGAAAAATTTCATTCAAAAGTTCTCTGATAGTGTTTTGTTACTTGACACGAATATTATATTGCATCAGAGAGATAATGTGATAAAATTGTACTCCTTAACACATAATCAGTTTTCATCTTCTAGTAATGTAAATGTAAATATAGCTGATATTAAGCCGCTTACCTTGACAACAAACCTGATAAATTCGTCACTCCTGTAAAATTCTGTTTTCACGTTGATGTACAAAACAACTGACTGTTGTTGTTGTTTAGACAGGACCGAACCTCACAAGTGGTACCAATAAGACACGAGTTATGAGGCAACTAAGCCAGGAGAAACGTACTTTTCTGAAATATTCGTGGTGCAAAGTTCCACTGTGTTTTGATTCACAAGCTAAGAAGTTCCATAACAACCTAGAAAATGTTCCAGGCGCCATCCACTACTCTCTTGGAAGGAAGTCCACATTTCCCACCAGAATCAAGAGCCGACTTCCAATGGACCTCATATTATAATCAAAATTTATCATCACACCAACCTATGTAAATAATTATTTATTACTTACTTTCTTACAAATGGCTTTTTAAGGAACCCGAAGGTTCATTGCCACCCTCACACAAGCCCGCCATCGGTCCCTATCCTGTGCAAGATTAATCCAGTCTCTATCATCATATCCCACCTCCCTCAAATCCATTTTAATATTATCCTCCCATCTACCTCTCGGCCTCCCTAAAGGTCTTTTTCCCTCCGGTCTCCCAACTAGCACTCTATATGGATTTCTGGATTCGCCCATACGTGCTACATGCCCTGCCCATCTCAAACGTCTGGATTTAATGTTCCTAATTATATCAGGTGAAGAATACAATGCTTGCAGTTCTGCGTTGTGTAACTTTCTCCATTCTCCTGTAACTTCATCCCGCTTAGCCCCAAATATTTTCCTAAGCACCTTATTCTCAAACACCCTTAACCTATGTTCCTCTCTCAGAGTGAGAGTCCAAGTTTCACAATCATACAGAAGAACCGGTAATATAATTGTTTTATAAATTCTAACTTTCAGATTTTTGGACAGCAGACTGGATGATAAGAGCTTCTCAACCGAATAATAACACGCATTTTCCATATTTATTTTGCGTTTAATTTCCTCCCGAGTGTCATTTATATTTGTTACTGTTGCTCCAAGATATTTGAATTTTTCCACCTCTTCGAAGGATAAATCTCCAATTCTTATATTTCCATTTCGTACAATATTCTGGTCACGAGACATAATCATATACTTTGTCTTTTCGGGATTTAAAATAATTATTTATTAAGAATTATTTTTGTTCGTTGAGGAGCCCAATCTAGGCTGCCCTCAATTCAGCGTCATGTATTGTATTTATATTTTATTTAGAAATGATCTGAATAGCGCTAAATGCGCTGATCGATCAATAAATTATTAAAAAAAAAGTGTTTTGAGCATTTTTACAACGATTTCCACTACTGTGATCAGTACAGTGAGTAATTTCAGTTTTGGTTACATTTCTTATCATTTCTTCATAAGCTGTTCTAAAGTGAATTTCATGAATATTATGTATCTTGTGATGGTAATGTCATTTTCATACCTTACAGTATATTATTTAAGGAGATTTTGACAGTTCGGTATGCAGATAGATGGAATTTGTTGCTTATATGTCTATCAAATATCATTGTTTTGCATTAACTGTTACAGCCCTGGATTGAAGATTTTGAAAAAAAATTATATCTCGAAAACTAGGCCCTTTCCGGATGTTGAAATTTATAGGGAGGTTCCTTATTGCAAATGGAACGTATGAAGGAAAAATATTGTGAAATCCATTATCACTTGGTGAGCTTTCCTCGTGAGTCTTACCAATAGGCCTACAACCAGGCAACATTGCTTGAGCGCGAATGACTAGTATTAGTATTAGTATTAGTATTAGTATTAGTATTTATTTATTTAACCTGGTAGGGATAAGGCCATAAGGCCTTCTCTGCCCCTATACCAGGGGATTACAACTATAATATTAAGAATAAAATTACAATTAATATTAATTTACAATTACAATTACAATTACAATAAGAATTAAAGTACGACAAGATTACCTGATTAATGAAAGCTAGACAATTTATCATAGTAGTTAAGAACAAAGAATATTTTTGTATTTACTGAATTACAAATTAAACTTAGAATAACAAAATTCTATAGTGATGAAATTACCATATACTGAGATATTTTGTGACAGATTAAGGGAACTATTTACAAGAAACCATGTCTGAACGAGTCTCAATTACTGACCAAGTGCCTAGTAAGTTTGCGTTTGAATTCAATTTTATTCCAACAGTCCCTGATGCTAGCAGGTAACGAATTCCAGAGTCTTGGCAGGGCTATTGTGAAAGAGGATGAGTATGAGGAGGTGCGATGGGATGGCATTGTTAGTATTGTTTCATGGCGAGAGCGTGTGTTCAGATTGTGTTGGGAAGGAAGGTATGTGAAGCGAGACGACAGGTACGAAGGAATAGAAGAGTTCAAGATTTCGAAGAGAAGGAGAAGTGAATGTAAATTTCTTTTCATATCTAGTTTAAGCCAATCTATTGTTTCCAGGGATGGAGTAATATGATCATATTTACGGACATTGCTTACATTGTTGTTCTGGGCAGCTAAAAAGCCGATATTTCCATGAACTAAGTCACATGAAAAGGGATATAGACAGTCTTAAAATATTCTAATTTCCCGATCATGTCACGGCCAACCATCGCTTAATTCAACATAAACAATTAAAAAACAAGAGACACACAATCAGTCAGATTTCCTGCCAGAAATCGAAACCGTATCCTTTGGATTTATAGCGGACCCATTTCGCCATCACTTGAGCAAAGCAATAAGCTGTGATATGTATGTACTTAAATGGAATTTATAGTAATTTTAAGTACGGTTTTTGAAAAACATTGAATGGTGGCATACTAAGGAGGAGATGCACCAGAAAAACTTGTAACATTAATAATTTGAAATCAACACCTGTGGAGTAACGGTTAGCGCGTCTGGCCATGAAACCAGGTGGTCCGGGTTCCATTCCCGGTCGGACAAGTTACCTGGTTGAGGTTTTTTCCGGGGTTTTCCCTCAACCAAATATGAGCAAATGCTGGGTAACTTTCGGTGCTGGACCCCGGACTCATTTCACCGGCATTATCACCATCTCATTCTGACGCTAAATAACCTAAGCTGTTGATAAAGCGTCGTAAAATAACCTACTAATATAAAATAATTTGAACTTGTCAGTTCGCAGTCTGTTAGAGGGATGTAAAGTTGTATTTCCGTTGCACGGAGGAAAAAGGGTTATCGTTTACCAGAGTTTAAAATTTAAATCCGAAGGGATCTAATGCATGACCTCCAATTTACCCATTATACCCAATCACAAGACTTCTTTTTTTTATTCATCTTGTATAATTTCAGTTGCTACAAATTGGAACTCGCTTCCGAGTGATGTAAGGGGTTGTTGGACAATAACTTCATTTAGGTCAAAATTGCATAAATTCTTATTTAACAGATTAATTAGTGTTTAATATTTGTTACTTATAATGAAACTAACATCTGTCCATTCTTATTATTATCATTAAGCTCTCTAAATAAAATACAAAACCTCTAATGGCAAAAATTTCATTATATTAATATTCTCATTATATAAATATATTTTAGATTTATATTTTTTCTCTATATAATATAGTTCTAGTAGACTTATATTAAATTAAGTCTCATCATTTTACTAGCTATCTCAACTTAATTATAATTGATTCAATTAAATTAGCTCATAAATTAAGTTTCTACTTTATCTTATAGGTTTATTTAAATTTGAATAAAAATGTACTACTCGTTAAAACTTAACTGAAGAATATTGCTGGAGAATCTTTAAGTGTAAATATTCGTAATTTAAATATGTATTGTATTGATTAAGGCTGATTGAGTGGAAGAGAAAGCCTTATGGCCTTGACTCTGCCAGCGAAAATAAAACATTCTATTCTATTCTGTTCTCCATGCAGTTGGTTTAACGTGGGAGGGAATAGAGCTGTACTTTTTGGGGGAGGAGGGAATGAAACTGCGTATTTAGGAAGGAATCCGACAACTCTGGTTTTTGGATGATCTAGTGCAGGGCCGGGCATGAGAGCGGCTCCATTTAATCGGCCAGAGCTGCTCTCGCTCCGCAAGGCACTTCAATTCCAAGCCAGAGCAGAACGCTCACGCAGTGGCGGACTCGCATTACAGCTACCTTCCCTGCATTAATATAACAAGAGCCACGGTTGTTCTAGTCATTCAGTCTGTCAGTACATAATAGTTTATAAGGATATTACATCAATCCATTGTACAGTACAGAATTTATAACACTCTTATTAATTTAATGAAATAAACTTCGCTCTATGCAGACACACAAATCATTAGGCTTATTTACATGACCCATACGCACATACTGCAATCTCCTCACCACGGTTCTACGAGACAGACGTATGGCTTCCACTTCCCCTACTTGTTGTGGACAGAGTTCATCTGCCAATATAATTAAACATCGCTTGATGAAGTTACCTTCGTTGACTGTTTTCAATTCCTTTGCAATTTCGTGGCAAATTTTGTAGCTAATTCTCATAGCCGATTCACTAAGTGCATTATTGTCATCCTGTTAATATATAATATATAATATAACATATGGTATGATATGATATGATATGATATGATATGATATGATATGATATGATATGATATGATATGATATGACCATAAATTAATACAACTTAAAAAACATGTTTCTGAGGTACATTATATTAGAGTATCTATTCGATATTTATATTGCATTATAAGTTATTATAGTACATTTATTAATGTATAATTTTAAATTATACAAGTATTATAATATACTATACTATGATATATCACAATACTTGTATAATTTAAAATTATATATTAATAAATGTATAATAACTTATAATGCAATGTAAATATCAAATATATAATGTACCTGAGAAACATTTCCTTTAAGTTGTATTAATTTATGGCGATCATTACCAACATATTTGTCATATTCAGTAGCATGTTGTAAAGAATAATGTCGTTGGATATTGAACTTCTTAATCAGTTGGAGTGTTTTATGCCAGATTAAACACTTTGCTAATCCACTGCTCTCTACCAAAAAGAACTCCTCCTCCCATGATACATTAAAAGCATTAGGAGTAGCGGGACGCTTTAGTGTATGAGCGGAAGCTCCATCTTCAATTTCGTCTCATACTGCAGAGTCACCACTGCACCGACACTGAATGACGTACAGTATGCATACGTCACAGTGCTCGCAAGATGTGCTCTTTAAAGCACACAGCTCTCATTTCTCAGAATCACGTAATGTGCCCAGCCCTGATCTAGTGATTACCATGCTTGCACTGGATCCGAGGCTCAAGGGTTCAAACTCAGTCGCGACTGATAGAATTTCAAGGATGATAAAAATTGGAGCATTGATTTCGTTGTAAGGGAAGTAAAGCTGCGAGACCCATCTGTAGGCTACATTTGGCACATGACAATATCCTGTTCCTGATTAAGAGGCTCTAAACAAAATTCACCGACCCTCTTTCTGCCTATTTCACAGTAGGCAGATTTATCCAATCCTCTATTATAAATGCACGCTTTGATGTTTATAATTCTAGTCATATTAAGTTTAAAGTTGGAACACAAGCATATTTTTGTTCAGAGGTAAGTTATATTTTTAATATAAACAAGTGTTTACCGTAAGGTAATAGTGAATTCTAACAGTACCTGGAATGTTATTTTTTTTTTCAAATATCGCTGTAAATCATCCTTCATATAAAGTGGTTACTGACTAATTTATTAGAATGGTAGTCAATTGTTACCTGTTTTCGCATGTTTATGACCGAGTCAAGATTTTTCGTGTTGTTGTTAAAAAATCTGCTCACATAGAAAAACTGACGGAAGGTAGAGTTGAGAAAGCACCATAGGTTCGTAAGTGCATGTACAGATGCAGAAAAAAAATTTGGGCCACCTGAATTTTCCAAGTTTAGATTATAAAATACTGCGCATGCTCAGTGTTTACTGAGCTTGCGAAATATGTTATAACTGGAACTTGGAAACTCCAGGTGGGCCAAATTTTGTTTCTGGGTCTGTACTAAATTTCTTCAAAGCCGTTTGACATTGACTTACAATTTCCTAACAGTTTAGTTACGAATTATTCCTAAAAGTTTATACTAATATTTATTATTATTATTATTATTATTATTATTATTATTATTATTATTATTATTATTATTATTTACTTACTTACTTACTTACTTGCTTGCTTACTTACTTACTTATTACTGACTTTTAAGGAACCCGGAGGTTCATTGCCGCCCTCACATAAGCCCGCCATTGGTCCCTATCCTGAGCAAGATTAATCCCACCTCCCTCAAATCCATTTTAATATTATCCTCCCACCTACGTCTAGATCTCCCTAAAGGTCTCTTTCCCTCCGGCCTCCCAACTAACACTCTATCTGAATTTCTGGATTCGCCCTTACGTGCTATATGCCCATCTCAAACGTCTGGATTTAATGTTCCTAATTATGTCAGGTGAAGAATACAATGCGTGCAGTTCTGTGTTGTGTAACTTTCTCCATTCTCCTGTAACTTCATCCTCATAGCCCCAAATATTTTCCTAAGCACCGTATTCTCAAACACCCTTAACCTATGTTCCTCTCTCAAAGTGAGAGTCCAAGTTTCACAACCATAAAGAACAACCGGTAATATAACTGTTTTATAAATTCTAACTTTCAAATTTTTTGACAGCAGACTGGATGATAAAAGTTTCTCAACCGAATAATAACAGGCATTTCCCATATTTATTCTGTGTTTAATTTCCTCCCGAGTGTCATTTATATTTGTTACTGTTGCTCCAAGATATTTGAACTTCTCCACCTCTTCAAAAGATAAATTTCCAATTTTTATATTTCCATTTCGTAGAATATTCTCGTCACGAGACATAATCATACAGTATACTTTGTCTTTTCGGAATTTACTTCCAAACCTATCTCTTTACTTATTATTATTTTTATTATTATTATTATTATTATTATTATTATTATTATTATTATTATTATTATTATTATTATTATTATTATTATTATTATTTGCATTCTTTCGCCTTAGTAGGTATATGTTTTGTTACAAGAGAAATACGTTTGAATGTGATTAATTCAGAATGTGTATCGGAAAAAAATATTGACTCGCGTGTTTTTGTACCATTACTGGAGAGCCAGTTATATCGTAAATTGCATTTTCAGGAGTAAATTTAACATTTTCCCCTCAGAATCTCCTTGGTTTAGCTGTAGGAGAAATTTGTAAAGTTGAAGGTGATGAATAGTTCACAGACGTGCTGTTCGATTTAATTCAAGAGTTTCAATGAAGGTGACATCAATCCGACAGAAAAACGTCGGTCGGGGCGGCCAGATGTCGTTGCTAACGGTGTTCTGCGAACGGTGTTGCAAAAACCAGCATCAAGCACCCGGGAACTATCAACAACACCTCGCTTTTCACAATAAACTGTTTTCCGTCACTTGTGAAAGCTTCACTTTATGAGTAACCGACCTCGACAAGATTCATCCGAATTAACGAACTGACATCTGCATCACTAATACATAATCCTTCATGTCCGATTTTGGAATAAAATCATCATATGCGACGAGAGCACTGGAATTCTGACGTACGATGGAAATTGGATGTTTTCACGCAGTCCAACCAAAAGAAAGCAATGGCCATCCCGTAACCAAGAAGTCCAACGCGGTTCGACAACCGCTTTGAGTAAAAGATTGTATGAGCTATTCCATCTCAAATCGACAGAAAATATAGAGAAAATTGACCTTACAATTTCTAAATACAATGCAACTTTTTTTTGTACGTAGAGAACTGTGATACAATGCTTTGTGCAAAGTTTGAGGCATCAGAACTACATAGTGTCTAAATTAAAAATATTTAAATTTATCGTATTTTCATAAAATTAGCAACTTTAAACTGTTGTGGCTCCGAAACCCTTTCATCCAATGATCAAAATCATGGTTTATTTTGATGCTGAGAAATTAAAGTTTATATTGACATATAAACAGATTTTCTTACTTTTTATGGAAATGGAGAAATTTAGATTTTTCCTCATTAAGACGCTTTTGACTAGGAAAGAATATTTAAAAAATATATAGTTAGATTCCGCTTTGAAAGTACAAATAAACACATATTTTTTACTACTGGTATGTTGATAAGAAAGTATTGAAAATATCAAATAAAGAAAATAAATAGTACGCGCGTAAACTAACCAGCTGACTGTGAGACGGGAGACAAGCAAGCCCAGGAGACAAACAGGTGATGTGTCGTCTAGCAGTCATGGCTGTGCTAGCTTTATCACAGGTTTTCATAAACACAGGAGTAAAATGACGCCCAACGCTCGCTTATCATCAGCTCTCGGCCAATGCGTGCGGTACTGCGCCGTTCAAGTGTAGGCGTGTGAAAATATTTTATTTAATACCATCGAAACTTATTGCCGTACCACTAAGCAAACAATGCCGAATCCCTCTTAATAATGCAAAGTTTTTTCTCAATATTTTTTTACATTTTTACAAATGGGCAAAAAGCCTAAAAGTAAGTAAAATCAGATTATCTGTCTCTCTGTATACAATAAAATAAGGATTACTTCTTAACATAACCTACCAAATGTCAGCTTCAAAATAAGCTCTCGTTCAATGTTCTGCAGTAAATGGTTCCAGAGTTCTGAGCGCTGAAAGAGGCTTGTTTTTATAAAATACGCTAAATTTGTTGCTCAATAATACGAAAACCGTTTGACTTTCGATAGTATATTTTTGAAAATGCACTCCCCTCAGCACTTTGTATAAATAGGGAAAAGATTAGAGTATAAAAAAATGCGAGGTTTTTTACTGATAGATTTCATATGGAATAGCCCGTATACAGCTACTTATGTTGGATGTTTGGTGGAATTGGAAAATATGCTTCACTTCAAAGTTAGGCATATTCCGGATGATCGGTGCATTGCTGCCAAATTTTTTCACGACAATTGGAACTCTTTAAGTGATCACTATTCGTCTTTAGTCTACTGAAAGCGACTTCTTTATCAACAAGCTGCAGTCCATGAATCACTAGGGTGGTTAAAAAAATGAAAATTCGAAATGTTTATCTCCACAAAATAAGCACATATAAAATTTTAGCAAAAAATATTGATATTTAGTGGTCGCCCCAGGCAGCAGAATTTATAATTTAGACTATTTTAGTAACTACTGTATTGTAAGAAAAAGCATAGCCTATCACATCAAATTATTTGTCGTCATGAGTCTGGTGCAATTGACACTGTATCTAAAAACATACACAGAAAAATTTAAATGTAAAAGAGGATTGTCCAAACATAATTCCCACAGCTATTGTCCGTCTTAAGTCATGATAAGACCCACTTGGTTGGAACAGGAAACTTATTTACATGATTTGCTGTCACTCGCCAGCGGACTGTTTCTGTCCTTCGTATTTATCAAAATATTATTATATTGCGAAATTTATTTAATCCCACTTGCAGCAGCATCATTCACAACTTTATTCGAAGAGACTTCTACTTCAGTAGCTGGTTGTTGGCCGTCGTCGTCGTCCTCATGATGATGATGATCATCACCATCATCATCATCACCATCACTATCACCACCACCACCACCACCACCACCATCATCATCACCACCACCATCACAACCACCACCACTATTACTATCATCATTATCATAATCACCATTATCACCATCACCCCCATCACAACAACCGCCACCTCATCATCACCACCACCAACACCACCATCACCACCACCATCATCACCACCACCACCATCACCACCACCACTATCATCATCATCACCATCACTATCACCACCACCATCAACACCACTATCACCACTACCATCATCACCACCATCACCATCACCACCACCATCATCATCACCATCACTATCACCAACACCATCATCACCACCACCACCACCATCATCATCACCACCATCACCACCACCATCATCATCATCACCACCACCATCATCACCACCACCATCATCACCACCATCACCACCACCATCATCATCACCACCATCACCACCACCATCATCATCACCACCACCACCATCATCACCACCATCACCACCACCATCATCATCACCACCATCACCACCACCATCATCATCATCACCACCACCATCATCACCACCACCACCATCACCACCATCACCACCACCACCATCATCACCATCACCATCACCACCACCACCATCATCATCACCATCACTATCACCACCACCACTATCATCACCACCACCATCATCTTCATCACCACCATCACCATCACTATCACCACCAACACCACCACCATTATCAACACCATCACAACCAGAACCACCTCATCACCACCGCCATCACCACCACCACCACCACCTCATCATCACCACCACTATCACCACCACCACCATCATCATCACCACCATCACATCACCATCATCACCACCATCACTATCACCACCACCAACACCAACACCACCATCAACACCATCATCACCACCATCACCATCACTACCACCACCATCATCACCACCATCACTATCACCACCACCACCACCACAAACACCATCACCACCACCATCATCATCACCACCATCACAACCACCACCACCTCATCATCACTACCACCACCACCTCATCATCACTACCACCATCACCACCACCACCATCATCACCACAATCACCATCACCACCACCATCATCACCACCATCACTATCACCATCACCATCACCACCATCACCATCACCATCCCCACCACCACCATCACCACCACAACCATCACCATCATCACCATCATCACCACCACCATCACCATCGCCATCGCCATCATCATCATAATCATCAGAGCATGAACCGATTGCCCCATTCCGTCCCCATTCGAACATAATTGTACTAATCATTTCAGTCTTGGTCTGCCCACATTTCTCCTTCCTTGTGATCTGTAGAGTAACATTTTTTGTCTTGTGTTGGCCGACAGTGTATAAGCTAGCATTCGGACCTCATTATCAGCTTTTGAAATAGCCGAGTACAACGAGCTGAACAGAGTACATAACCCTTCAGGTCTACAAATTTGTCCTGGAAATGGAACCCGTATGTTCCGAAACGTTGGAAATTGCAGCCTTGTTGTTCACCAGAAACTGCTATTCAACATTCAGAGTTTCAAACTTGTGTCTCCGGCATGGAAAATCGCCGCTCAAGCCTTTCGTTTAAGGACGAACCGCTATTTTATGCAAGCTCTAGAATCGAGACGAACATTTTTATGGCCAATTCCAAGCAAATAGCGTTTTATATCTTTCTCTCCGCCGTTTGCGTCATAACGGTCGTTATTATTGTGATAAACATTCTGCAATATTATCTGCATATTTCACGGCGAAATGTTCACTAAATACTGAAGTACACCAGAAAATTAATACAAATCCTGTGTACAGACTGTCTGTACACAAAGTCAGAGTTTCAGTATCTTCTTTGTAACATTGCATTCACTTTGATATGCCTTAGTATATGCGTTTCTTGAGGACAGAGACCTTGACTACACTCGAACATGGGTTCGAATCCTTTGATGAATTTCTTCTGAGGTTCTTTCCAACGTTAAGGCGAATATCAGGCAAATCCATTGCGAATCCTCTTACTCATCTCGCCAAATCGATCAGCTATTTTATTAATTCACTGATTGTTAATAACTCCGCAGTTGATACAGCGTCGTTGAATAAACGATTTTTTAAAAAGTGTAATAAAATAAATTGTAGTTTTTATACCTTTTGTAAATCGATTATTATCTAACACTGCATCAGCTGCGCGATGATCTACTGGGTGTTCATTTCAAAGTGTCATGACGTCACTGTTGTTGGGTCACCGATTTGAAGCGAGTTTCAGCTTATACGTTAGAGAAGTTGCCTATTATTTAATGCGTTCTTCAATCTAAACTTGAGAACGTGTACGGTATAACTTGAACGTCGTAGCAACAGATGGCGGTCTGTACGGTCTGTGTGCTACCATAACCTCTTTCGAACTGTGTTTTGCGCCGGCAAGTCGTACACAGGGTATTTGTTATCATCGGTTGCGTACGGTAACATTCCACAACACAAATCAAATGCTCCGTGTCCATGTTGACCGTCGAAGTTAATGTCAACAAATACGTAAGTAATCGTCTTAACCCTCTCCCCCTATCCCGACAGTACGTATTTCCAAACAGTTCACATTCCTGCCACTACCGGCGTTACCGTACGTATCGGCACGTACTCTTCAGAATGAACGCCGTACTTGCCAGGCAACTTCTCTACCTCATAGGTTATACACCTCTGCGGAAGTGTAGGAAGATTGAATTCTCTAGGCTCATCGGCTAGCCACATGACGGCATACAGCGAGCCATGACACATTTTGAACTGAACACCCAGTAGAGTTGGTGGTAGCGAGGTAGTTGGCCTATTAGGCGAAATGAGTCCGAGATTTCGCCACCTGACAATCACCTGGCAATTACGGAAATCTAAAAAAAATCCGAAACAGGTAATTAGCCCAAGCGAGATTCGAATGAATGAATGAATGAATGAATGAATATAAAAGGGAGAAAGGAGGACTTGTCAACTAAAAGGTACATGATGATAATCGCTCCTTGCAAGGGTTCTTGGGACTCATCTTAATCTTAACGTAATGCATTGAATATATGGGTTAGTGTCGGAAGAATTATGTCCATAATTTTGTTCATATTCAGGTCAAGACGCATGTCTTCGTCCGCTTACGGGGAGGGGCGTCCTCTCCGCAACCGTTCCTGGGTTCCATACCTCTGCCAGGATTCATTCCTTAACAGCACTCCCAAAGGTGCTTTGACATCTTGGAAAGGCCGTTGGAATGGATCCTGTGCTGCTTGGTCACCTTGGTGGTATGAACATAGGACGGGGGGATAGGAGGCCCCCAATCGGTGAGGGGTCACATGCGACCGGCGGACTGGTACACCTCATTCATCCTATAAATTCGGGTTGCACAATAGGCCTCAGTATGGCCCCTAACCCGCCCCTAGCCACCGTTACCTAACGTAACCTAACCTAACCTAACCTAACCTATCCTATCCTAACGTAACCTAATCTAACGTAACGTAACCTAACCTAACCTAACCTAACAACCAAGTTTGCAATAGTAATGTGGGAAACAGATTTGTTTTTATTAAATTGTTTTCTCCATTGCATGAAGAAAAATATTACCTTAACCTTAATGTTAATGAATCAAAGTGTTATTTAGATTTGCAATGATATCGAACGAGAGTACATTATCATTGGAGCCGTTCAGAGCAGAAGTGGTGTAAGTCAAAAATGGGTAATGAGGGTTAAAGTAAACATTCTGTAAAATACAGCGCAAAGTAGCAATTAATATTCAATTTATTTAAACTATTAGTAGTCAGTGGATAGCAAGAAGGACATATTAATTGCTACTTTGCGTTGTATTTTACAGAATTTTTACTTTAAACCTCGTTACCTAATTTTGACTTACACCAGTTTTGCTCTGAACGGGTCATTTGTTGCTTGCAAGTCACTGAGAGTGGGGAATAAATCGAATTATCGGTTGAAAACTTAGCACGATCACGAGTTTAATTTCGTTATCGTTAGCTTCAGTCTTATCCTGAACCGTGAACACAGTTTCAGATAGATCCTGAAAACTGGAATTTTGAAAATTTAAGAAACTAAAAATATGAGATAGGTAGGCAACACCTGCAAACCAAAAGAAGTCTCTCAGACATCTCATTCCTGTTGGACTCTGTGCTCCAAAAGTCTGCGATAAGCAAAAATGTATTCCAAGCTGAGATAAATCAGAAAACGTGATAAAGTTAAGCTTAGTTAAAATAGCGTTTGGAAATACACCTTGGTCTCGCGGAGCATCGTGGGTCCGCGGACCACAGATTGGGAACCGCAGCTTTAGCGCGTAAAATAATCGAATCGGAGAATAGAAAAATTGTACGTTTTATTCAACCTATTTCTACCGGCGTAATCTAAAGGTGCATCTACACGATTCAACTTTTCTTTCAACTCTAAGTATTCAAGCGATGCATAAAATAACTACACACGCACGCACGCACGCACACACACACACACACACGCACGCACGCACACACACACACACACACGCACGCACGCACACACACATACACACACACACACACACACACCCCACCATTTTATTTTTACTAACATTTCTAATATTAACCTGGCTATACCTTTGGATCAACAATTAAGAACCGGAAACACCGTTTGCTACCCCCTTCCACGACTGAAGTTCGATGATATTGGCGTAATATACAAACAAATCACTTTACTAGGTATAGGAGGGAAGAAACGTAGTTCATCCATTTACGTAAAGTAGGAAATATCGCGCTTTTGAGTTTGATAATTTTCATTAGGTTTTTGTTTAATCAAAATACAGTACTGTATTAACAATAAGTGTTTTTACTCACGAACTGAGTTATCCATGCGAACGTATTCATTATGCAGTGTGTATTATACTGTCTACAGCACATTAGCGTACAATATAGAGAATGAAGTTAAATTGAAAAATAATCATAATATGGATATTTAAACACATTTTTGAAAATGGTGGCCGTTCATTTCGATACAGGCTTCAGTTCTAATGTGCATATTATCGCACTATAGACTACTGTACCTAATCCCAATCACCAGTTTCGTCCCTCCTACCAGTAACTCATGTTGAAATAATTCTGTACCTACTCTATAAAAGAGTACCTTACGTACTGCAAATTCAATCTTCACTTCTGCCCGATCCGAAAAGAAAAAAATTACTATCTACTGTCCGTCCAAGTGGTTTTGTCGCAGCATCTTAGAAAGGGGGGAAATCACGTGACAGTTAATTACTTAACGAGGCCCTTTTATTTAAGTTATTTTAAACAGTTGTATAATATTAAGTAGACGTCGAATTCCTAACAGAAATTAAAGTTTTCAGAAAAGAGCTAAGACAGCCCAGCTACTAGCCTTTACAGAGAGGCATAGAGAAGCAAGTGGGAGAAACCGGGATGCGACGTAGGCAAATGGACGACAGTACCTGTGCAAAAATGACTCAATATTGAAAGCTCTTTGGTCACTGGAAAACGCGAACACGTTTTAGGAACATACTGTTTACTATGACCGTAAGGCTACTATGACTGTATATGCGGTCATGGATCTGTGTGGAGGACGGTTGAACTTCATTAGTAGAAGGGGTGGGAGTGAAGTACATTCAATAACTCAGGTACAATAGAAATTGAAGTAAAAATAAAATGATGTCTCTGTGTATATATATATATATATATATATATATATATATATATATATATATATATATATATACACACACGTAGCGAAGATGACATTGAGAACGGCGCACTATGTAGACACAAAATCTTCAAGCATCTTAATTGAACGCGAGTTTTAAACTTGATTCTTTCAATATTCTCCCCAGATTGCATGCGTACGCGCATGGAGAATTGAACCGTGTAGCTGCAGCTTAGAGGTTAGGAAGCTCGACTCCTGTCCCTAAGCTCGGATCTACTTTCGAAACATACTTCAGCTGATTGCCTGGTTAGTTCTGAAGTTTTCCCAACCTCTCCAGAAAAAGAACGTCAGGTAATCGCATGGCTAATCTCCGGACTCATCTCGCTATCACCAATCCCACCGATGCTAGATAACTACGCAATTCATACAATGTTGTTAAATAACCAGTTGGCCCCGGCGTAGCTGAGGCGGTAGCGCGTTTTCCTAGAGATCCTAAGCTACGCTTTGGGGTGGGTTCAGTCCCCGCTTGGGCTGATTATCTGGTTGGGTTTTACCGAAATGTTCTCAAACTATACTGGGTGTTCATTTCAAAGTGTGTCATGACGTCACTGTTGTTGGATCACCGATTTGAAGCGAGTTTCAGCTTATAAGTTAGAGAAGTTGCCTATTATTTAAGGCGTTCTTCAATCTGAACTTGAGAACGTGTACGGTATAACTTGAACGTCGTAGCAACAGATGGCGGTCTGTACGGTCTGTGTGCTACCATAACCTCTTTCGAACTGTGTTTTGCGCCGGCAAGTCGTACGCAGGGTATTTGTTATCATCGGTTGCGTACGGTAACATTCCACAACACAAATCAAATGCTCCGTGTCCATGTTGACCGTCGAAGTTAATGTCAACAAATACGTAAGTAATCGTCTTAACCCTCTCCCCATATCCCTACAGTACGTATTTCCAAACAGTTCACATTCCTGCCACTACCGGCGTTACCGTACGTATCTGCACGTACTCTTCAGAATGAAAGCCGTACTTGCTAGCCAACTTGTCTGCCTCTTAGATTATACACCTGAGCTGCGGAAGTGTAGGAAGATTGAATTCTCTAGGCTCATCAGCTAGCCACATGACGGCATACAGCGAGTCAAGACACATTTTGAACTGAACACCCAGTAGACCGAATCAGCTTATTTAATACCTTAAGGGTGAAACCTAACCATTTTTCCCCCATTACTACTTATGCTAGTGGATTATGGTGTTTTTCTAGTTTGAAGGTTGAATTTTCTTTTCATTCATTTATTTTATTCCATAGATCTTACATGAGCAAGCTTTAAGATGCGGAACAAGTCAAAATTTTACAATATTACAATTACAATTTTTACAGTTTTACAATTTAGTAATTTTCCACAATTTTTACAATTTTGTGCAATTTTTTACAATATTTTTGCGAGATGTAGTGAGATGAGGTGAGGACCGAGGATTCGCCAAAAGATTACCCGGCATTTGCCTTTTTGTTGGGGAAAACCTCGGAAAAACCCAACCAGGTAATCAAATCAAAGGGGTTGATGCCGAGGACTCGCCATAGACCATCCGGCTTCAGTCCCACGGCTGGGGAAAACCTCGGAAGAAACCATTCAATGAGATCAAAGGGGGATCCAACCCAAGCCTGAACGCAGCTCCGGATCAGCAGCCCAGCGAGTCTGCCAACTGAGCTACATCGATGGCTCTACTAAAAATATACAATACATAGCCAATCAGATTATGAAATTTAGAAACGCAAATGATCATTCATCAGTTGAGCTATATGTATAATACTAAACAAGTAAGTTAATTAAATTTAAGGCATAAACAGTTCAATCAGTTGTGATATACAGAAATTCGATACTGAGAAATACTACAACTGGTAGTGATTTTGTAACTGTTATGTTGGCAGCAGGAACAGGTGTTATCGGCAGTGCAAATTCTGAAAATTGAAATTGTTTCATATTTCTGAGTCGATTCCTGGAAGCTAGTGAAATTCGAACGTACTTATAATTACTTAATATCAGTATTATATTAATACATACTAGTTATTTTATGTGTTGTGTTGCGTTGTCGTTTAAATTCAAGATTATAGTCAGATAAGTGTAAATAAATTTAGCATACGGTGTGATACATGCACTTGGGTGATCGATAGAAAATGCGCACGGAGACAACAATTATAACTAGAAAAACAAAATTATTAGGAGTGAGTATTCTTAAGCTTACATTTCAAAGTGACATTCGGTTTTCGGAGTTTGTACTAATCATTTCACGTGATCGAACAAAATACATTTTTAGGTTAGGTCTCGTGAATCGTAAACTGTTTAGTCAAAGCAAATGAATTTCATGTTGTCAGACAAAATACATTTTAATATTAGATCATAACTACTAATTTCCAACATAATGTGCGAGGGGTTCAAAGGAAAATATAGACACAAATTATTGAACCATTTAGAAAACGACCTCCAACATAAAGATGAGATCCAATAAATAAGCAAGATATCGTTATTGTTAATAGTATGTATGTATGTATGTATTTATTAACCCTGTGGCAGTTATAATATACAATAATTACAATTACATGAAATAAAATAAAATAAACGTAAATAAAATAAAGTAAAATAAAATAAACGTAAATCTATAAATAGTACATGCAATAAACCTAGGACTATAAATAGAAACTATTCTATAATAACGCCTACGATAAGCAAAAGTAAATCTAACTTATAAGTACTTCTGTTTCACCCAACTATTACCAATTTAAATAATTACATATCACCTTAATTAATTACATACCAACTTAATTACATATCATTTTAATTAATTACATATCACCTTAATTAATTACATACCAACTTAATTACATATCATCTTAATTAATTACATATCATCTTAATTAATTACATATCGCCTTAATTTATTTACACATCAACTAAATTACATATCATCTTAATTAACTACATATCAACTTAATTATATATCAACTCAATTAGTTACATGACACAACTTAAATAATTACACTGCACCTCCAATTACATTTTCAGTCTAATCTTCTCAATCTTTCTTTAAATGTATTGATTTTAAGAGGACCACCCTGAAAGATTGCCGCAAGTAAGCTGTTCCAGTCTACTATTGTGCGGTTAACAAAGGAAAATTTTGCCACGTCCGTTCTTTGTTTTCAGCATTTAAACTTCCTAATATTATCTGCCCTGCCTAAGTATGATGGTGTTGCTAATCTAGCGTTGATATCGGTCCATGCTTTGTGTCCCATTTGTGCCTTAAACAATGCGGTGAGTCTGGTTTTTCGTCGCCTTGATTTGAGAAGTTCCCACCCTAAATCTTTTACTATCTTCTCACCATGTCCCTTCCCCATTTTGACATATTTTGCTGCCTTGCGTTGGACCTTTTCTATTGAATCGATTTGGTTTTGTCTGTTAGGATCCCAACCTCCTGCTCCATATTTCACTATTGGGCGAACAAGGGTTTTGTACGCTAATTCTTTTGACTTTCGGTTAGATTTCTTCAGAATACGCATAGAGAAATGTAGTGCTTTCCAGGCTTTCCTTGTGGTATTAGTATATTATTATTATTATTATTATTATTATTATTATTATTATTATTATTATTATTATTATTATTATTATTGTTGTTGTTGTTGTTGTACATGGCATTCTGATTTTACCCTCTTTGGCGATATCTGGTATTAGTTGGCAACACTGAAGAGACGGCCAAATTAGCCTTTTAGGAACAGCTGTTACGTGATCCTACTATACTTTAAGGGGAGAGGATGGTAATTTTTAAAACTTTTTTCCTATTTGGTGTAAAATATTAATTTTTTGTATGTAGAGAGCTCACGGCTATAGCAACTCAACAAAATATAAATATTTTGAATAAATTATTTGGGAGCCAGATTTGAAAAAAAAATGTACCCAATGCAGGATTTTACTAAACTCGATATATCTAAGCCATTTTTAAAGATAAATTCAAACACAATGTTACAATTTATTTGTAAAAGCACGCTCTACAAACTGTGTATAACAGAATTTTGATATTAGTTCCTACATTTGTAAAATAAACAATTAAAATTTAATAACATTTTTTTTATTTTCTTTCTTGCAACAGAGAGACTTATTTTTAAAATGAAATCAATTAGGGAAATTCCGTTACAGAGAAAAGTTTCCTAGTAGTCTAGAGAATGTGTGTTCTAAATTTCATTTATATATCTTTAATAGTTCAAAAATTATATCGATTTTTGTCTGGCTATGTAGCAAAAAAAATAAAGCTCCAGAAACAGCAATCAAAGGGGGTGTGATTTAATAATCCAGAGCGCAGGAACTTTAAAAATGGCGTCTCAACATCCAATAAGGGCACAGATACCCACACAATGTTATACAATGTATTCCACACACATCACAGAGTATTTTAAAGAAAAATTTGGTTTTGAAAAAAAAAATGAAGTTCCGGAAACAACAAACAAAGTGCGGTGTAATTTAAAAATCCATAGCGCAGGAAGTTTAAAAATGGCGTCTCAACAACCGATAAGGGCACAAATACCCACAAAATATTATACAATGTATTCTATACATATCACAGAGTGTTTTAAGGAAAAAAATTGTTTTTTGAAAATTTACTCATTTTTCACCAAAAAATACCATCCTCTTCCCTTAAGACGAATGCCAGATAATCACAGAGCGAATCCTTGGTCTTATCTTGTTAAATACCATGTCGCTATCACCAATTACATCGACTATAAATAACCTAGTACTAGATACAGCCTCGTTAAATAACCGATTAATAGAAGAAGTGTTACAAATATGAAATACTATGATACACGACCTGAGACGAGTTGTATTCTAGCGGAAGCCTTCCAAATAAAATTAGTTTGCAGTTAGGAGCTGGATGGAAAAACTATTTTGCGCAACTACTAAATGTACATAGACCAAATAGAAATGATCGGGACGAAATTGAAATACAAACTGCTGAGCCATTTATACCTGAATCCACGCTTTCAGAAGTCGAAATTGCGATAGAAAATCTGAAAAAGTACAAGTCTCCAGGTATCGATCAAATTCCAGCAGAATTAATACAAGAGGGTGGGAGTGCATTATATAACGAAATTTATAAACTTGTACTTGCTATTTGGGAAAAAATTGTACCAGAACAATGGCAGGAGTCCATAATTGTACCTATTTTTAAGAAGGGGGACAAAACCAACTGTGGTAACTTTCGAGGAATATCACTTTTGTTGACGTCGTACAAAATTTTGTCCAATATTCTTTTGAGAAGATTAACTCCGTACGTAGATGAAATTATTGGGGATCATCAGTGCGGTTTTCGGCGTAATAGATCGACTATTGATCAGATTTTTTGTATTAGACAGATAATGGAGAAAAAATGGGAGTATAAGGGTACAGTACATCAGTTATTCATAGATTTCAAAAAGGCTTATGACTCTGTTAAGAGGGAAGCATTATATAATATTCTTTTTGAATTTGGTATTCCCAAGAAACTAGTTCGATTAATTAAAATGTGTCTCAGTGAAACATACAGCAGAGTCCGTATAGGTCATTTTCTATCTGATGCTTTTCCAATTCACTG
This sequence comes from Periplaneta americana, assembly GCF_040183065.1. Taxonomy (NCBI): domain Eukaryota; kingdom Metazoa; phylum Arthropoda; class Insecta; order Blattodea; family Blattidae; genus Periplaneta; species Periplaneta americana. The sequence continues at coordinate 175,710,153 of NC_091124.1, forward strand.
CGGGCTAAAGCAGGGAGATGCACTATCACCTTTACTTTTTAACTTCGCTCTAGAATATGCCATTAGGAAAGTTCAGGATAACAGGCAGGGTTTGGAATTGAACGGGTTACATCAGCTTCTTGTCTATGCGGATGACGTGAATATGTTAGGAGAAAATACACAAACGATTAGGGAAAACACGGAAATTTTACTTGAAGCAAGTAGAGCGATCGGTTTGGAAGTAAATCCCGAAAAGACAAAGTATATGATTATGTCTCGTGACCAGAATATTGTACGAAATGGAAATATAAAAATTGGAGATTTATCCTTCGAAGAGGTGGAAAAATTCAAATATCTTGGAGCAACAGTAACAAATATAAATGACACTCGGGAGGAAATTAAACGCAGAATAAATATGGGAAATGCGTGTTATTATTCGGTTGAGAAGCTCTTATCATCCAGTCTGCTGTCGAAAAACCTGAAAGTTAGAATTTATAAAACAGTTATATTACCGGTTGTTCTTTATGGTTGTGAAACTTGGACTCTCACTCTGAGAGAGGAACATAGGTTCAGGGTGTTTGAGAATAAGGTGCTAAGGAAAATATTTGGGGCTAAGCGGGATGAAGTTAGAGGAGAATGGACAAATTTACACAACACAGAACTGCACGCATTGTATTCTTCACCTGACATAATTAGGAACATTAAATCCAGACGTTTGAGATGGGCAGGGCATGTAGCACGTATGGGCGAATCCAGAAATGCATATAGAGTGTTAGTTGGGAGACCGGAGGGAAAAAGACCTTTAGGGAGGCCGAGACGTAGATGGGAGGATAATATTAAAATGGATTTGAGGGAGGTGGGGTGTGATGATAGAGACTGGATTAATCTTGCACAGGATAGGGACCGCTGGCGGGCTTATGTGAGGGCGGCAATGAACCTTCGGGTTCCTTAAAAGCCATTTGTAAGTAAGTTAAGTTAGAAGCTGGACTGTTGAAACGTTTATCATTAGGGAGTTTTCGAGGAAAGTGAACATTTTGGCGATAAATTCTTTTCTTGAATATACATTGTGATTCCTCAATGTTAGAAATCTTTTACGGTATATTCTTAAAGAGAAATAATCTACGTTTATAGCAATGTATGTTTAATTGATTTCGTTTTCAAATTATGATATGTTTTGACGTTATGACTTACATCATCAGTGTGTCACAAATATGAAATACTGGTATTATTAATATTCCATCTTTATATCCTGGTTTTCTGTTCCGTTACTAATGTTGGCACCTGTGAGAGGAGGGAAAACCTCACCTTCCAATAAACTTAGAAAACAGTGGAATGAAAAGACAATGCAAGAAGCCATAAAACAAATTTGAGAAAAGACGTGAGAGACGATTCATCTGGAATCAGTATTACGGTTGGGAAAACACCTTCTTATGAAGATGCTGAATGCTTATTCTGTGCTTTTATTATTAGGTAGATGCCATTTTGACTTTGCAATTTTGTTAATTTTATAACTTGTTAATTGTATTCCATATTTGTACCTCCATTTTTATGAGGAAATTATTGTTTCTAAACATTTTATAACATATTTCGAACTTCTAAGTCCGGTGTACCATTCATAGGACGATACCGTACGTTCAGTATTCAAAACATTTAGATTTCAAAACGAAAAAACAAAACTATATTCCATATTTGTTTCCTCTATCAGCTACTGTTAGTTGACTCTGTTTTTATTATCACTTGGCTACTAAAATAAGCTACTAACAAACTCAGAGAGAGAAAATATGTGGCATAAGGAGAAAGGGTTGAGAAAGTGGATAGTAAGATAGAATAATCATACGGGGAAAAAGAGAAGCACACAAGAAATGCTTCTGCCCCAGAAATAAAGAAGATAGAATCGATTATCACATGAATTACGAAGAGGGAAGTTGAGGAAAAAGGTTGAGTTGAAAAGACTTTCTGGCATATTTGAAAAACGTTATTACTCCACCTCAACCACAGGTATATAAGATTCTTAAGTAGTTTAATAATGAAATTAAAGATAACCTACGGATAAAATGGTTTTCCGAGAAAACTGGTTGCGATATTTCCAACAATTATGGTCCCACATAATATAACATCTTGGGTTTCCATCTTCTGATAATATCTTAATTCACTTGTATCTATCTATTGATGATCTCAAGAACGTTTTAAATGAAGTAAAAGGTCGTAAAAAAGCAGGAGAAGATTTAATGAATTGGAACTATTCAAATACTGTAGTGATTACTTCTTAAAAGGATGTTTCAGATTTTAAAATTTGTTATGCGAGAGACAACAAAACCCTGAAAAGTTATACGAAATATCTTATAATTCCTATAGGCCTTACTTACTTACTGGCTTTTAAGGAACCCGGAGGTTCATTGTCGCCCTCACATAAGCCCGCCATTGGTCCCTATCCTGAGCAAGATTAATCCATTCTCTATCATCATATCCCACCTCCCTCAAATCCATTTTAATATTATCTTCCCATCTACGTCTCGGCCTCCCCAAAAGGTTTTTTTTCCCTCCGGCCTCCCAACTAACACTCTATATGCATTTCTGGATTCGCCCATACGTGCTACATGCCCTGCCCATCTCAAACGTCTGGATTTAATGTTCCTTATTATGTCAGGTGAAGAATACAATGCGTGCAGTTCTGTGTTGTGTAACTTTCTCCATTCTCCTGTAACTTCATCCCTCTTAGCCCTAAATATTTTCCTAAGGACCTTATTCTCAAACACCCTTAATCTCTGTTCCTCTCTCGGAGTGAGAGTCCAAGTTTCACAACCATAAAGAACAACCGGTCATATAACTGTTTTATAAATTCTAACTTTCAGATTTTTTGACAGCATACTGGATGGTAAAAGCTTTTCAACCGAATAATAACAGGCATTTCCCATATTTATTCTGTGTTTAATTTCCTTCCGAGTATCATTTATATTTGTTACGTGCCAGAGAATCAGTCCCATTCGGATTCGTAAAAAGCTGTTTTTTCCGGTGATGGGTTGTTAGCCCTTCGCCCAACCCCCAAGCCTACATAAAAGTAAGATTTAAGAACAAAGTGATAATTGAGTCGTCTACAAACAAGTCGCCTAGAATGAAACTGCATTTTCTCCAAATTATAAAATATGGAATTAAGATATGTAGTGCATAATTTTGCAGGAAATGGGATTAACTGCTCGTTTGGAGTTGACCTGTAATTGAGGATATCACCCGAATAATGGCGTATACCCTTATACGCCATTTTCCGACGATCAAGGGATTAGATAGTTGAATGCGTATAGTACACTGTAGTAAATTTTCGTAAGTCTAGCTTCAATACATAACACAGGATACAACGTTACTTGTTTACGTTGAAGAAGTGAACTCATCTACAGGGACATCACATTATTTTTACCAACATTTTTAACATTAACCTGGCTATACTCGGAAACACTGTTGCCCCCTTCCATTACAGGAGTTTGATGTTACTAGTGCAATATATAAACAAATCATTTTACAAGGTATAGGAGGAGAGAAAAGTAATGTATCCATTTATGTTGTAGGGAAATACGATATTACGATTTTCAGTTTGATCATCACTTTTACGGAATTTATCAAAATACAGTAGAGTAGTTACATTTTTTTTTCTTCAAAAACTAAAATTTTCAGGCGGCTATGTTCGTTATGTAATGTCTACTTTATTTAGCATATTAATTATTGATGTTATCATACAATATAAAGAGTGCATTTAAATTGAGGGGGTCACAAGTAAAGGGCTGTAAGTGCACTTAAGTTACTTTTGAGAAAATGGGGTTTAAATATTTAAGCTTTCGTAAAATCGGTGAAATTCTTTATTTAAATTTTAATGTGTGATGCGATTAAAATATCCCTTTGCCACTAAAATTTTAGATACTTTAGCTTACACTGGATGCACTTAACTCATGTTATTACAAATGTCACTAGCATTCCTTTCCTTCTAGCCACCTCAATTGAAAAAGAAGCTAATCTGAATTTTTAAACAAGTTGCTGAAAATGGTTGCCGTTCATTACAATGCAGGCTTCAATTCTTGACGCATATTATTAAAAACATTTTAAAGCATATTCTCTGAAATTGAATTTATCGTTTCTTGAATATAATTTTTTAGTAGGATATTATTAATATAGGTTCTTTCTTCTATAGAAAACGCAATCATATTTATGAAACACACTGTACACTGCAGTGTTTACTTCAGTGCTTGAAGACTTCGAATGCAACAGCGGCCGTAAGTTTGTGTGTCTGACGGGAGCAAGGACATTAGTGAAGGGGTGAGAGTGAAGTACATTCAGAAATGCAGGTACAATAAAAATGCAAGTAAAAATAAAATGGTGTCCCTGTACTACAGCTGCAGTCACGCTCACATGCTGTTGCAAGCCGTACTGTAGTAGGCTAATATTCGATGTTTAGGCCTACTTCAGGTTGTCAGTTGGAGCAGTGAATCATGATCGAAAATATGGGAAAAAAGAAGCTCGTGAGCAAAACTACGTGGAGAACCGAATAAAGGGAAATTAATAGAAACAGTGGCAAGTCATACACAACTTGTACAGGCAAGGAAATGAAAGAGAAGTCATTTACACCTGTAAGAAGATTATGTATGAAAATGTGACACATGAAATTTCAAAGGACGAACAACTCTCTATTTTAAAACGCTTTTGTGACATGGGTTCGAAATTAGAACAGTATAATTTTATTATTTTTTGCCTTGAAAGAGTGAACCTAAAAGCTAAGAAACTTCAGTCATTCAAAAATAGTGCTAATTTGTGGAAATATAATGCGGGTAAAAAAATTAATGTGTGTCGAAACTTTCTATTGAGTCAATTCCCAGATCATATAATATGTAACAGATAGTTCGGCCATATAGGCTTTGACGTCAAAAACTTTTGTCAGGTTTACTACGCTGCCATCTAGTTGTTACATAAGGAGTCACGTCATAATTCCCATTTGAATTGCATTAGCGACTGTACTGCCATCTCGTGTTCGTTTACGGCGGACGGGTGGCGATCCTGGCAGTTGTTCTCTTCAAAGTGCTGCCGATTTTAACATAGCGTTGAGTTATCTGTTACATATATGATCTAGGATCTATTGCAAATTTCAGAAGAACGATTAACAACAATTCAGGTTAAACTGGTTTCAGGTGACATCCTCAATGATAAAAGGGGTACACACTTAAATCGTTCTCATACAATCATGATGCAAAAGTATAAACAAGTGCAATACAGTACATCAGCGGTATTTTCATCTTGAACCTCGTAATCTGCATTATTTGTTCTCTTCAACATTTGAAAGACGGGAATGGAAGTGTCGCAGCTGAAACTTTTGAGTCCAACACAAATGAACCCGGTGCCTTTGAATACCTACAAGGCGAAGGACTTAAGGAACTGTTACAGTTTTTAGATGAAGAAGGCCAAAGTTGGCTGAAGTCAATTTTGAATAAAGCCGGGACATCATCACACAATGGGGAAGATGACTCTAGCAACAATACTGGGTGTTCATTTCAAAGTGTGTCATGACGTCACTGTTGATGAGTCACCGATTTGAAGCGAGTTTCAGCTTATATGTCAGAGAAGTTGCCTATTATTCAAGGCGTTCTTCAATCTGAACTTGAGAACGCGTACGGTATAACTTGAACGTCGTAGCAACAGATGGCGGTCTGTACGGTCTGTGTGCTATCATAACCTCTTTCGAATTGTGTTTTGCGCCGGCAAGTCGTACGCAGGGTATTTGTTATCATCGGTTGCGTACGGTAACATTCCACAACACAAATCAAATGCTCCGTGTCCATGTTGACCGTCGAAGTTAATGTCAACAAATACGTAAGTAATCGTCTTAACCCTCTCCCCATATCCCGACAGTACGTATTTCGAAACAGTTCACATTCCTGCCACTACCGGCGTTACCGTACGTATCGGTACGTACTCTTCAGAATGAACGCCGTACTTGCTAGGCAACTTCTCTGCCTCATATGTTATATACCTCTGCGGAAGTGTAGGAAGATTGAATTCTCTAGGCTCATCGGCTAGCCACATGACGGCATACAGCGAGCCATGACACACTTTGAACTGAACACCCAGTAGATGATGCACAAAGAAGAAAAGAACATATAAGAACAAGAAAACCATAAACTGAAAATGTAATGTTATTTTGTAGGCCTAGTTGTGTAATTATTCAATACTTTTATTTAATATGTTATAGTAAATGTATATTTTATTTTACTTTTTTAAGATGAAATTATTAATAAAGTACGAGATATTCTCATACATAATTCATTTCCATGCAATATTAGACACCTAGAACATCAGAATAATTAAAAACACTACTAAAAGATATTGTCGCCGGAAAAAGGGGCGTATATACTGTAGAGTTCCATATTATATGTATTTACTAATGGAAGAACATACTATTTGCTGTTATGTTTCAATAATTTTGTTTTAAATATCCTCGAAACTATTTAACAGTAATGAAATTTTTTCGACGCAACTATGATGAACCTGACAGCTGACAAACGTTGAAATTAGTTATATCAGAACTACATTTTGCTGTATACGCCCTTATTCGGGTGACATCCTCAGTTTATCTGCCTTAACTTTAGTATAAAATCACTGTGTAGAGTCTCACTGCACTACTTTTTCGTATTTTCTAACAAATCAGATTTTTGGATAAAGTGCAGTTTGATTCTAAGGGATTCAATTAAAGGCGAAGAACTTATTAAATTCTTTATATAAAATTCATAAAAATATCCTCAAAAATAAACTGCATATGTATGTATTTATTTACACTGCAAGTGGGCAAGCACCCGGTGGCAGTGGTATATACAATATAAACAATACACAATAAAATGATAAGCAATACACAATAAAATTTACAATACACAATACAATTTTACAACACATATACAATTTTATACACAATACAATAAGAATACACAATACAATTTAACACGATAATAATAAAACATAAATAAAATACCTAATTTTACAATACAACCTACATAATTATGTATAGGTCCTACATAAGTTTCAATAGTCTTTCACTTTACTCTCATCTCATTCCCTGTAGTGGCACTATGACGCATTTCACTGACACTTTAGCACACATTTCACTGACACTCTGTAACACATTTCACTGACACTATAGAACACATTTCATTGACGCTATAAATTATCACTGATCGGAACTGTTCACTGCACTGTAAAACCATAACTTCACTGACTCACCTCGCTTCACTGATACAACAGTTCAAATAAGTCAAATAATTACATCCTTATGCATACTTATAAACAGAATTACATTTAAACTAAACATTTCTAGTCTAAGGCCTTCTTACACGCTATTTTTAAATAATTTACAATTCAAACCAAGGAAGTAAACTCGTCAGGCTAGATAAACACATGTCACCTTAAAAAATTAAATGTTAAATGTCACCTTAATTTTAATTTTCACTTTATACACAACTTTTTAAGTTATTCTTGAATCTCCTTAAGGAAGGGCAGCCCTCAAAGGCCGCTGCAGGTAGGTCATTCCAATCATTTATAGTTATATTTAAAAATGAGAATTTACCTACATCCGTTTTCTGTTTCCTACATTTGATTTTAAAATCATGATCGTTCCTACCATAGTACGTGGCTTTTCTAACCGAGCCGTTATGTCTACCCATGCTTTCTGACCTAGATGTGCTCTATACAATGATGTTATTCTAGTTTTCCTACGTCTGTTTTCCAAAGTTTCCCATTTAAGTTCTTTTATCGTATCGTTTCCATCTTCTCTTTTACCTTTAACAAATTTAGCTGCCCTATACTGGATTCTTTCTAAGGAATATATCTGATATATTCTATAGGGATCCCAACATGTAGTTCCGTATTCCATTAACGGTCGCACTAACGTTAGATATGCTATTTCCCTCGATTTGGGGCTAGCCTTTTTCAAGATTCTCATAATAAAGTGAAGTGCCCTCCATGCTTTACCCGTAACATTATTAACATGCCATATACCTTATGAAAATATTACTGGCGAAGAACCGGCTTTCGTCAAGGGAGATATTGTTCTTATTAGTATAGTGTATTGAATTTAAGATTAGGAAACTCAGAGACGTACTAAACTTATTGTTTCCTATGATTAAATAGATGTTTTGATAGGGTTAATCGTAATAAATTAGTGCATAATTTAGCAATAGATTTGGTTCTGCTCTACAACAGATTTTAGAAAACAGTTACAACATACTGTATAAACAGATTTGATAGCAAGTAGATGTAGTAATAGATAACCACAATGGCGGAAAATTAATGGCGTTGTAAGGTAAGGTTGTCGCTTTCACTACTTCTGTTTTTATATATACAATATATATGAACTACCTCTGATTGAGGTTCTGGCTGATATGAACATCTGTTAATCAGGTAGTACATTTCACTCGACGATATGTGTCAGAGGAAGAACAATTGTTTGTATGCATCTGAAGTCTGACTAGTGTAATATGTAGCTAATCGACGATATATACAATGGAGATGGAAAGAAACTGGCCACCCTACCCCATTATCTCCTGTCATAGTTGCTTCATGAGTGGTGCCATGTTGGTATCACTTGTGAGGCTCAGACCTGTCTTCGGACAGTTGACTAAACAACAACAACAACTACAACTGCAACATATACAAGGTAAAATATTTAGGATACGATATCTTAGGCCATTTTGAGTGAAAAAGTTCATATGAACATAGGTCCGTTTTCGAACGATGGCGGAGCTAGATGCATTTTTTTAGTAAAACGTCTCGCCCCGATGTGAATCAGACGTTACCATATGCTGCTGACGTGAGACAAGATCACCGATGAATGACGTAACATTGGAATCTGCATTGTGAGCGATGTAGATAAGAGAAGAGAAACAAACCAGGTGGTGGGGCATTACAAATGTCACAACAAATACGCTATCACATATCGGGTCACAGCAGTTCAGTCAGCTACCTACAGTACAGTAGTTATACAGGTACAGTTATCGGAAGTGTTAAGTTGTGTTTTTCAAGACGCCTTATAAATTTTCGACTGCAGAATACGCCAATATTGTGTATGATTATGGTTTGTGCGTTGGAAGTACCTTGCGTGCCGTCGCTGAATATCAACGACGCTTTCCGAACAGAAGGGTACCATATCGAAGAGTATTTACGTCTATGGAGTTGGATGAAAGACTTGGTATAGCAAAGGAACGGGGAAACGAGAGAGAAGCGCTAATCGACCGTATTTTGGATGCGGCATAAAGACAGCCACGTGCAACTCTCCCGAACGATTCACGCCCGAGCGTAACAGTGCACTGAAGCAGAAGGAGGCACCTTTGAAAATGTGCGGAAACATCGACCCCGAACCCTAGAATATTAGGTAGGATTGTATGTATGCATACGTGAATATAAACTTCAAATTTGTCCGTTATCTGTTTCTAAATGCGAGTTAGTACAATGGAATCTCGAAGTTTTTGTGAAATCAAAGAGCCATATCTCCGTAACCGTTCGAAAACGGACCTATATTCATATGAACTTTTTCACTCAGAATGACTTCAGAATTCACATCCTAAATTTTTTTTTACCTTTTCTTCGTGAATCACCCTGTATATGAACAAGATTACTCAGAACTGTAGACATTATCGTAATTAATAAAAAAGATTGATGCATTACATATTACAAATGATCTAATTATTTTAGTGTCTGCTGCTGAAGATGATACTCAGTTTTCAGTACACAATTTAAACATTATTAGTGAAAAAGTTCAGGATAACACAGAGGGTTTGGAATTGAACGGGTTACATCAGCTTCTTGTCTATGCGGATGAAGTGAATATGTTAGGAGAAAATCCACAAACGATTAGGAAAACACGGGAATTTTACTGGAAGCAAGTAAAGCGATCGGTTTGGAAGTAAATCCCGAAAAGACAAAGTATATGATTATGTCTCGTGACCAGAATATTGTACGAAATGGAAATATAAAAATTGGAGATTTATCCTTCGAAGGGGTGGAAAAATTCAAATATCTTGTAGCAACAGTAACAAATATAAATGACACTCGGGAGGAAATTAAACATAGAATAAATATGGGAAATGCCTGTTATTATTCGGTTGAGAAGCTTTTATCATCTAGTCTGCTGTCAAAAAATCTGAAAGTTAGAATTTATAAAACAGTTATATTACCGGTTGTTCTGTATGGTTGTGAAACGTGGACTCTCACTTTGAGAGAGGAACATAGGTTAAGGGTTTTTGAGAATAAGGTGCTTAGAAAAATATTTGGGGCTAAGATGGATGAAGTTACAGGAGAATGGAGAAAGTTACACAACACAGAACTGCACGCATTGTATTCTTCACCTGACATAATTAGGAACATTAAATCCAGACGTTTGAGATGGGCAGGGCATGTAGCACGTATGGGCGAATCCAGAAATGCATATAGAGTGTTAGTTGGGAGACCGGAGGGAAAGAGACCTTTGGGGAGGCCGAGACATAGATGGGAGGATAATATTAAAATGGATTTGAGGGAGGTGGGATATGATGATAGAGACTGGATTAATTTTGCTGGCGGGCTTATGTGAGGGCGGCAATGAACCTTCGGGTTCCTTAAAAGCCATTTCTAAGTAAGTAAGTGAAAAACATAGCCTAATAAGAAAATCAATTAAAAGACAACAAAAGTTTAAGTATTTTTTTTATAAATATCGTTGTTTTAAGTAAAATAATAAATATGTAAATCGAATTGTATCTAATGAAATAAAGTTCTTAAGAGCAACGGCGGCGGAGTGATTTAGGGAAGGCCCGGGCAAAGAAAATAATGGTATGATATGGTGAGGAGTAAAATAGTGGAAGAATTGATGACGGACAAGAAAGGACTAGTGGAAGAATTGCAATAATAAATTAAAAATAAGTAATGACCTAAATGACTTGTACGAGAGGCGTTGTAAACGGGGAGTCGGCACTGTATACTACTAATGTGAAGTGCCGCTTCACCAAAAGGTATATTGCATAAATACAAATGTATTCATTCATTCATTGCAGTGGAAATATCGGAATAGTTTTTTTGCAGTAGCCTACATAATACTTTCCTTTGTACTACGTTTAATGAGAAAATAACATGAAATCCCATTCATTAAAAGTTTAAATTCGAATCCAAAATTGCATTATGAATAATGGAGAATTTGAAGTTTTTTTTCGACCACTGGCACTACTCTGAATTAGCATGCAACATAGATTAGTGGATAGAACATTTTTGAAGTATTTAGAGACCAAAAATGAATAAGACGACACAAAAAATATGACAACGCATTTTACACGCACACATTCCTAATAGAACACAATGAAAAATGTAGTAAATCACTGTAAGCAATGCATATGTTACCAAGAATTAATTGAAACACAATATTCATCTTATACAGAGTTAGTTAAAAGTACCGCACCACCTAAATAACTTTTGAACCCTACGGTTCAGTGATATGAAACTTAGTACGTGAGGATAACCATATGCTAAGAACTCAATAATGGTATTACCGAGTTTTTTCTACTTCCGGTTTAACCGGAAGTAACTCCAACTCTTATTTTAAATGGAACACCCAATATATATTTTTTATTTTTGAATAGTGCTCATTAAGAGCTTTTCAAAAAGTACCCACACTCTGTACAAATTCAGTGTTGCTAAGAAAACAGAAAAGTGTATCGAATATTAAAATAATAAGATACTCCTTCCTTAACAAAAACAAAACAATGCTAGCTCACCTTCTAAATTATGTGTTCAAATTGGTAGCCCTCAGCTGCTTTACAATGTGTCACTCGATCATAGAAACCATTTAAGGAATGATTTAACCAGGCTTTAGGAATGTCTTGCACCGCTTCCATTTTTATTTAGCAACACTGAATTTGTACAGAAGTATCAAGTGTGGGTACTTTTTGAAAAGCTCTTAATGAGCTTTATTCAAAAATAAAAAAAAAAAAAAATATAACGCTCTTTGTCACAGAAGTGTGATAAAATATATATGATAAAATCTTTTATAATGTAATATAGTATCTTTGATCACATCTAGCTATGACATAGTTCTGTGATAAAAGTTATGATCACCATCATACCTTTGATAAAATCTGTGACTGAGGAGAAAGAAAATGGCGGACATTAAGTACACATAGTATGAGTCACATGAAATGTTTCATCATCCATTATAAAATACTTAGTATATATGGGATTTCACGGCTTCATTTTGAAGTTCTCTCACAAGGGAAGGGTTTCGGCTCGAACAGGAATTTCGTACCCAAAATTTGTATACAGGCCTCTATATATCTCTGTAAAGCTCCCAAAAGCATTCGTTTGTGTAATGTGTGGTCTGTCTGTTAGAGCACTGTACAAGTTGGGGGGTGGGGAGAGCACTGCACAAGTTTAGGGGATGGGACACCTTACCCGTAAGCCTAGCCTACCTAGCCTAGAAGCTAGTGCGAGCGGTAAAATGTGTAAAGTCCATTTAAGAACATTTTCCTCCAACGTTCTGTCTGAAAATATTGCAGCTAATCAAAAATGTACACTGTTGTGTGAGTCATTGAATGCGCACAAGAACACAACCTTAATAAATGAACCATTCCAAGGCTAGGACATGGAATGTATGATGATTCCACCTAAAAATCTAAATATTTCCAGCTTCTGAATATCTATTTCCTTAGATAATACAAAATATGTGCTCCGAGGACAACAGATTGCATAAGGACTCTTGCTGAGAATCCAGAACTTAACTTGGGAAATCGAGTGTTTATAATGAAAATGCACTCTGTTGTTCATAATCAGTTGTCTGCTCCAGTATACCGCCCTATGCTTCAGTATTCCTGGCAGTCAGCTGGTTCCTGAACAAGTCTCGGACTTCAAAAATATAATTCAGGTGGCATTTGATTTTTCAGCACTGAAGTGTGGTTCAGAAGATTGTTCAGGTGTTGCTTCTGCGTGTTGTGCTTATTGCTCTGCTCCATGCTGTTTCATGGATTTTATAGAGAATCCTCATGTAGGCTACATTTTTAAAGAAGTGTATTGACCAATACCAACCAAACGGAGAGTTACACAAATGAATGCTTTTACGGACTTCATCACCATTGTGAGGTAAGCTTCTGTACAAATTTTTAACCAAAAATTCCTGTTCGAGCCGAAACACTTCCCTTGTCAGTAGAGTTTGATGAATTCCTTTTGTATCTCTTTTCCCTACCCCAATCTCTAACCCAAATCGTCAGCTTAAAGTGTAAACCTGCTAACAAACATAAATGAAATTTTACAGGGGAAACATAAAACTTAGTATAAATTAACTCTGAAACTTCGCCACCTGTACTTTGGGTTTGGTTCTAAAGTTTCAGACTTAATTTATACCTACTCAGTTTTTTGTTTCCCTTGTAAATTTCCTTTTTGTTGGATAGCAGGTTTACACTCTAAGCCCACGAAATACATTTTTTCTTTTATTTCTTCTTCAGTATTAATGCAATAACCATTACTGCATATTTTACAGTTACATGAAGCATAGATCTATTGTGGATCCATTATTAGAACTGTGCTGAAAGATATGATCAAAGTTTTGACATAGTGTAATATAGTCAAAATCTTATATTTGATAAAAAAAATTTTGTGCGAGATCGTGCGTATTTGCTTGGTTTCCGCACAAAACCAATCCGCGGTAAGTCTAAAATTCCACATTCAGTATTCCCAACCCAACACACATAACAATTTCCCTCTTCTTACCGCTTAAGTGACATATTGATTTTACTGCTTTAGGCTTTTAACATATCATTTTTAGAGACGTTCAATATAGTAATAATTATAAATTGGAAACTTACCACTGCAATTTCACCTAAATTGCACTGTTAATTATTGTTTTTAAATATTTTCAAAAATTAAGTAAACTCTACAACTCCACTAAAGTTACTGCATTCGTGATGCAAGTAATATTAAGGAAGCCGTGAAAAAATCAACAAGATTCCAGACTCATCATAGACTGGGGGGGGGGGGAAGACAGACGTACATCACGGCCTGCTGGAGTATAGTAAACACAGAAAACATTTTGTGCGAGATCGTGCGTATTTGCTTGTTTTCCGCACAGAACCAATACGCGGTAAGTGTGAAATAACACATTCAGTATTCCCAACGTAACACATATAACAATTTCCCTCTTCTTATCGCTTAAGCGCGACATTCATTTTACTGCTTTAGGCTTTTAACATATTATTTTTAGAGACGTTTAACATAGTAATAATTATAAATTGGAAACTTACCACTGCAATTTCACCTAAATTGCAATGTTAATTATTGTTTTTAAATATTTGCAAAAATTAAGTAAAGTCTACTACTCCACGAAACTTATTGCATTCCTGATACGAGTAACATTAAGGAAGCCGTGAAAAAATCAACGAGATTCCAGATGCCGATGTTATTACTGCAATATGTTATATAAATAATATTGTTAAAATATTAAAATGAAAAAATAAATCATTACATAACCTTACCGTTTGTTTTAAGTTCGCATTTACAGACTGGGGGGAAAAAAGACAGACGTATATCACGGCCTGCTGGAGTATAGTAAACACAGAAAACATTTTACAGCAACAATGTTGAAGAAAGATATTTTGGGTTTCCGAAGTTGGCGTCATTAAACAGAAATGAACATGGAGATTCCATTGCAACTAATTAGAAATTCGTCTTTCAGGTATGTAATAAACGATCTTCGCACAAAATAATGTACGATACACGAGCGGTATGTTTGTTTTCATGTTCTCGGAAATTAAAAAAGCTCAACTACGTTTCGTTTTTTCAATCTTTTCCTCGACCATGAAAACGTCAACATACCGCTCTTGTAACGTATATTACTATTAAAGCAACAATGTTGAAGATAGATATTTTTGTTTTGCAAATTTGCCGGCATTGAACAGAAACCAAGATGGAGATTTAATTATAACTAATTAGAAATTCCTCTTTCAGGTATGTAATAAACGATATTCGAAGAAAATAATGCACGATACACGAGAGATGTTTTCTTTAAATTCTCGGAAATTAAAAAAGCTCAACTACGTTTCGCTTTTTCAAACTTTTCCTCCAACATGAAAACTTCAACATACCGCTCTTGTGACACAGAAATTTGATAGTGTAATATAGGCCTTAGTGCACTATACACGTGCGTTCCGCTCACTTCCTTCTAATATGCTATACATAACTCATTTTACGCAAATTCTTTACTTACCGCACTTTACACACCCACCCGTCTGATTGTAGTACGCTGGAGTCTTACTTGGAATACGAATAATCAGGATGATTATGACAATTATCAGTTGACTTATTCGATTAGCTAACTCGTTAATATCAAGTTCTGTAATTCTTTTACGCTAGTGTATCATCATGGCGCGCAGCAAGTGAGTCCGTGCGCTGTATGTGTGATATACAGGGCCATCATTTTATTTTTACTTCAATTTTTATTGTACCTGAGTTTTTTAATGTACTTCACTCCCACCCCATCTACTAATGAAGTTCACCCGTCCTCCACACAGATCCAAGACCGCATGTACAGACATAGTAGCCTTACGGTCATAGTAAACAGTACGTTCCAAAAATATGTTCGGGTTTTCCAGTGACGAAAGAGCTTTCAATATTGAATCATTTTCGCACAGGTACTGTCGTCCATTTGCCTACGCCGTATCCCGGTTTCCCCCACCTGCTTTTATTCGCCAGCTAGTGGCTGGGCTGTCTTAGCTCTTTTCTGAGAACATTAATTTCTGTTAGGAATTGGACGTCTACGTAATATTATACAACTGTTTAAAATAACTGAAATAAAAGGCCCTCGTTAAATAATTAACTGTCACGTGATTTCCTCCCTTTGTACGATCCTACGACATAACCACTTGCACGTACAATAGATAGTATGTCTGAGTAATTTTATCTTTTCAGATCGGGCAGAAGTGAAGATTGAATTTACAGTACATAAGGTACTCTTTTATAGAGTAGGTACAGAATTATTTCAACATGAGTTACTAGTACGAAGAACGAAACTGGTAATTGGAATTAGGTGCAATAGTCTATAGTGCGATAATATGCACATTAGAACTGAAGCCTATATCGAAATCAACGGCCACCATTTTCAAAAATGTGTTTAAATATCCATATTACGATTATTTTTCAATTTAACTTCATTCTCTATATCGTACGCTAATGTGCTGTAGACGGTATAATATACACTGCATAATGAATACGTCCGAATGAATAGTTCAGTTCGTGAGTAAAAACACTCATTGTTAATACTGTATTGTGTTTTGATTAAACAAAAACCTAATGAAAATAATCAAACTCAATATCGCGATATTTCCTAGTTTACGTACAGTAAATGGATGAACTACTTTTCTTCCCTCCTATACCTAGTAAAGTGATTTGTTTGTATATTACGCCAGTGTCATCGAACTCCAGTCGTGGAAGGAGGTAGCAAACGGTGTTGATCCAAAGGTATAGACAAGTTAATATTAATAATGTTAAGAAAAATAAAATGATGTCCCTGTAGTACGGCGTTATCTGCAAATCTTTATTCTGAAAACTCCCGAAAATTTTGGGAGTATTTCCTTGAAGAGAATGTGGAAAATTCTACATACATTATTGACTTTTCGATTAGTATCATAGCTCAGACAACGCTATTTCATTATCATAATCATCATTGTTACAAGTGTTGGATCCCTCCCGCTCCTTTTCAGTTGTTTCTGATTGAATTACGTAGTAAAGTAAATATACCGACAGACGTATCTGGCTTTTTTCACTAAACATTGTACTGAATAGTATTTCAAGTAGGTCAGCGTTATGAAGGGTCAGCATATTTGAAGTTCAATCAGAGTCGTCTGATTATTGAAGAGTGCGCATTGATATTGTGTGTGGAGCGTGTAATGAAAGTTGTTTCGCCTGGAAGAGGTACAGTAGTTAGTAACGGTTCTTTATTCAACGATCCTTTTAACTAATAAAAAAAGCTATTTGCAGTCTATAAACAAAATCAAATTATAACAAAGTCAACTAACAAAATAAAAGTGCAGCAACGTCCCTATTTATAAGTAGTGTTTATGAAGGCTTAAGTAAAGCGAGACAATAAATTAAAGAGAAAACTATCAAAATAAATGTGCAACAGTGGCACAGCCAAAATTTGGTTCTGGGGGAAGGGGGAGGGGTTTGAATTTTTTTTTTTCAAAAACTTACTATAACACATGCGGCAACAAACATTTAAAGTGTCATTACTAGACAGTGATCAGCTTAGATAGACTCTAAGAAAAACAGATGAAAGACGACTTACAGTAGCTGAAATGAAATTTATAAGAAGGAAACAGGATTACAGAATGCTAGTCCACTGCATAAATGAAGACATCATCATCATCATCATCATCATCATCATCATCATCATCATCATCATCATCATCATATTCCAGGCACGAAATTAGCCCATTGTTCGCTTGTTTCGGTTCCAGCTATACAGGATCCAATAGAGGTTTCTGTAGACGTCCAGGTCGTCGTCGTCCTTGAGGGTGGTATTTTAGCATTTCTTGGGGTGTCCGGCCAGCTTCCATACGAGAAATGTGTTCAAGCCATCTGTTTCTTTATTCTGTAATTTTTTCTTCTAATGGTTGCATGTTGAGTTCCTGCAGCATATCCTCGTCCCTCTTGTGGTCCAGAAGTGTGTATCCTGCAGTTCGTCGCAGATATTTCATTTCAGCTGCTCTTAATCTGCTGATATCTCTTTGTTTCAGAACCCAAATTTCGCTTCCATAGAGGAGAGTTGGTAGTGCAAGGGTTTTATATAGCTTTATTCTGGAATGTTTCTGTACTAAACTTGGTTTTAGGGTATGGTTTAGCAGTCCTAATATTTGTAAAAATTTGTTAATTTTTCTGCTTACATCATTCTCTCCTTCGTATTATATATTACATCCTAAGTATGAAAAGGAATTTATCTGTTCTAAAATCACAATTTCAACAACAATTTTGCTTCGGATTGGGTTTGTTCCTTCAAATGCCATTATTTTGGTTTTTTCTGGTGAAATCTTCATGCCATGTTCTTCTATGATTTTATTTAGTTTAATTATCTGTAAATTGTCTACGGAGTTTGCAACTAATACTTGGTCGTCCGCGAAAAGAACTGTGTTTAGTCTTATGGAACTTGAAATTTGAATTCCTAATTTATGGATCTGTAGTTAGAAGTAAAATTATTATAGGGTAAGTTTGCGTATATCGCACCACTTTAGCAGTTATATTTTTTATTTAACAATATAATTTTTATTTTCTGCATTCCTTTACAGAAATACATTCCCAGAACATTTACCTTTCATGTAAAAAAGAATCCTTGAATTTTATTTAATATTTTTGAAGTAGAATGACATTTTCGAAACACTTGTCCGTGGTACCATTTAGGCAACTAGTTTCCTAAATAGCACCTGCGGTTTCTTAAATCGCACCTTTTTAACTGCAGGGAACAGTATGAAGGAAAGCTTTTAATATTGAACAGTATTTAATATGAATAATGTAATAAATGCAAATTAGAAGTTTATTGAAATTAATGAAAGAGAGTAACACATCTTCAAATGAAATTGAAAAAATAGAGCATAAATTAACTAACATTTAAACTTCCTGAATGCGTTTCTTATTGTTACACATTTGCTATGTGCTTCACTAGGCAGTTCAAACTGTAAACTGCGTCACCTTTTCTCCACAATTATCTCGAAGCCACCTAAGAACTGCTTCATGATTTAGCTGTCTGAAGTGGTTTGAAGATAGGAACATCTAAAGGCTGGGACTCTTGAGTATTATGACGAGGAAGCTGAAATAGGAGCACATCATTTTCCCGAGATAATCTAGATTCTAAATTTTTGAAATGGTTCGTATAGGTGAACATACAGAAGCAGCATTTTTTTCTATGGCAGGTTTGAGCTATTCGACAAATAGTTCACTGTTTATGTAACCTGAATCAGAGCAAACAAATAACGATCCTGGAAGAACACCAGCTGATAATGTAGGATGCACTGTTTGACGTTTAAAAATTTTCATAGGTGGCACAAAATATCTGGTGCTCTTGTAAAACACACACTTGTTGTATTAACACCCTTTTCACCACTTGATAATGTACCCACCTGTTGCATTCCTCGTTCAGTTAAAATTTTTGGGCCTTCTTTTGTACGGTTAGAATTGCTACAGTTGCTCATATCGCACCAGTGCAAATTAGGCACCTACAAAGTGGTGCGAATTGAGAAACTACGTCATAAGTTATTATTTCCTTCATTCTAGCCTATAATCACCACATGTTCGAAAATTCGTACTAAGTTAAATGTTCTTTAATATTTCTTTTAGCCAGTAACATCTTAAGATTATGGATTCCTTTGCATACAAATCCGTTATTTAGTTACAAAACGTTAGCTAAATTTACATCCACCTGAGCGATTATATTAAATACTCTATCACCACGCTGCTGACACAAAGAAGTGGCAGAAATCAAGTGACATGGTGGAAGTTCATATGGTAGATTGTAACAATACCACTAGATGTCACACTACTACAGTAACTTGTTTTAAACTAGCAGTGGTGCCATTTAGGAAGCGGTGCGATTTATGCTACTCTACCCTATTATTATATTAATGAAGACATATTAGAACTAAATATTGAGTCTATCTTGAAGCACATACATAATTGTTACTGAAGTCAATGGAAACAATATGTAGACAGAATAAAGCCCAACAGAATGTCAAAACTGATCCTATAATGCAACAGACCGTAGAAACCCATGCAGTCACCGTCCCGAAGAAGAGAAAAATAACTGAAGTCTGTAACAGGCCACTGAGATCTAATATCTTTCGTTTCATGATGATGATGATGATGATGATGATGATGTTGATGTTGATGTTGATGATAACGACGATGATTCTGTTAATTTTTCAGAAATTACCGAGAATTATGAATCATCTTCATTACTGTCAACAATAATAATTTTCAGGGATTGAATCCTTTGATCCATTAGTTGGGATACGCATATTAAATATACATGTAAGAAGGCATTCTCTATTCTCCATTCACTAAAAAGATTGTATCATTATCCATCTAAATTAAAACAGACGCTGGTACAGACACTCATTCTACCTCACTTCGATTATTGCGACGTTTTGTTCAGTGATCTCAGGATTGATTCCGCCCAGAAACTACAGCGTGTTCATAACGCGTGCGTCCGCTTCATTTGTAATGTTCGATACTATGATCATATCTCACCTTCTTTCGAGAAGTTATCATGGCTTAGGTTACATGAGAGGAGAAATCTGCACTCACTTTCTCTCCTATATCGAATTATGCACACTTCATCCCCCTATTATTTATTCGCTCGTTTTCATACTCTCTCTCGCTATCATAATATTAATACTCGATCACAACGCGATAACACGCTAGAAATTCCACTTCACACATCATCTCTGTATTCCTCATCTTTCGCTGTTGCTACCTCTCGTCACTGGAACTCTCTGCCGCCTGAAGTCAAGGGCTGCCGAACATTGAAATCTTTCAAATCCAAGTTAGAAAATTATCTTATGACGAGTTGCCAAACTAACTTACTATTATGACAAGTGTTGTATTGCATGTTTCCACGTATTCACAATTTTTTTTTTTATGTTCTAGTGATATTTAACTTATTTTATATTTTTGTTCTCATATTTTCCGATAATGGTATATCTCTAATGTGATAAGTTGAGCTATATATAAACATAATTTTCCTTACTGTGTATACTTAAAAATATTGTATTCATTGTATGCTTTGTACTGCACTATTGTATTACTACTATTAGTATTATTATTGCTATTAGGCCTGTTATTATTATTATTTTATTTATTATTATTATTATTATTAATATTATTATTATCATTATTGTTATCATTACTATTCTATTTATTATTATTATTATTATTATTATTATTATTATCAATAATTCTTATTTTTTTATACTTTGTAGGCCTCATTTATTTTTGACCTGCTGTTGACATTTTATTATGCTTTTTTTTTTCTTTCTTTCTGTATGTTATATATTATGTCTGATTTCTTCTTACTTGTTGTTTACATTTTATTATTATTATCTTATTCAGTTTTGTGTGTACTTTGTAAATTTGTAGTGTTTCTATAACGCAGTTTTTACTCCTGGTTGAGTGTTAGAGAAGGCCGTATGGCCTTAACTCTGCCAGGTTAAATAAATCATTATTATTATTATTATTATTATTATTATTACGTTCTCGGTCTTATAAGGGTTAGGAACCTACATCAGGTATTCATAAGTAACAGGACTCCTTTGCTATGTGATCAGTTCGGCGCGAAATTCCACAACACGGCAAAATTAGACACACCCATTCCCTAAAGAAGGCCATTTCACTGTCTGTTATCAGATCCGAATCCGCTGGATTTTTGTTAGAAACACTATCGCTTGAGCCGCAGCCAAAGTCTGGAGATAAAATTCGTATTAATAACTCGACTACTGTATAACAGATAAAGCAATGCCCTTCCTTAAACTATATTTAAACATAGCATTTATATTTACAAATATTCTGAATTCATTGAAATTATCTGTAGAACTTTTTTTATTCTTGGCGTTTCCGCACATTCGGCAGGTTTACATAACTATCTCTCTTCCATTCCAACAGAGGACAGTTATTTCATTCATTTAGTGTTCTGCCCAAGGGCAGGTCTTTCACTGCAATCCCAGCTTTCTCCAATCTTTCCTATTTTCTGCCTTCCTCTTTGTTTTCTCATATGATCCGTTTCAGTTACCTGTCATCATATCATAATCTCTTCACATGCACGCAAAATAGCCGCATACTAGCCATACCAACACATAAGACATCATCGTATTCATCATCATACACAATCTCGCTCTCGCGCTTGTGGATTACCCTACTCAGTGACATCAGAGACTGTCGGAATTTAGTAGCGTTCAAAAGCAAGCTTATTAAGCATTTTCTTACTGCATAGGGTAGGTTTAATTTTTACTTAATTAATAAAAAATATTTTTTCTCTTCTTAACTTCGACAATAAACTGTCTAGCTTTTATAAATCACTTAATCTTTTAGTACTTTGATTTTTATTGTATTTGTAAATTTAATATTAATTGTAATTGTATTCTTAATATTGTAGTTGTAATCCCCTGGTAGAGGGGAAGAGAAGGCCTGATGGCCTTATCTGTACCAGGTTATTTAAATAAATAAATAAATAAATAAATAAATAAATAAGTAAATAAATAAATAAATGAATAATAAATAAATGAATGAATAAGTAAATATGTAAATAAATAAATAATAAATGAATAAATAAATAAATAAATAAATAAATAAATAAATAAATAAATAAATAAATAAATAAATAAATAAATAAATAAATAATCCATATATCTTAATGTCATCTATCATCTGAATATCCCGTTCACAATTCCTTCTAGTGCATCCTTCAGTAGTCAGTTTCTACTCAGCCAGTGACCCAACCAATTCCTTTTCCTCTTCCTGATCAGTTTCAGCATCATTCTTTGTTCACCCACTCTTTCCAACACAGCTTCATTTCTTATTCTGTCTGTCCACTTCACACGTTCCATTCTTCTCCATATCCACATTTCAAATGCTTCTATTCGTTTCTCTTCACTTCGTCCTAATGTCTATGTTTCTGCCCCATGCAATGCTACATCCACACAAAGCACTTCACTAGTCTCTTCCTTAGTTTTTTAGAGGGCAGTACCTTCGACGACTTTAGTGCGTTAGTCACAGGACAGATAGCTGGTATTTCGTGAAAGATGATTGATGACATATGAAGTTTATGAAGAGTTACAGGATTCAGCAGGAAGCAGGAGTAGCCCTTTGTAACTAACATTTGCCTGAAGCAACTTGGGAAACTAAGAAAAACTCAAGCCAGGATAGCTGGCCCTAGGAACCGAATGCCGGACCTCTTGAATTCAAAGTCGGCGTGCTAACCACGATATTACCGTCCTACTTAAACTATTGAAAATGATTAAAAATTATTTCAAATGCCTGTTGCTAATGTGCAAAATAAATTATAGATTAACATTAGAGCAGTAACGATTACGATAAATTAATGATCGTAATCAACAATTATGCAGGGTGATTCATTATTACCTGTAAATACTTTGTGTGTGTATTGTAGAGGTGAAACTAAGACTAAAACGTTCTATACAACTTTTTCTCAAAACCTTTAATTCCAGAGTTCCAGTAGATGACACCTACGTCGTAGTAACTGCATAGGCATTACTGTTCTCCACACATTTGGTGTGGTATTGTGGGGAATCAGTTACTCGGACCTCGAGTTCCACCTCCGCGGTTGAATGGGGAAATCTACCGCGCATTCTTGGAACGCGAATTGCATGGTCTGCTACATGATATCCCTCTTGCAACGCGAGTGAACTTATGGTTTATGCACGATGGTGCTCCTGCGCTTTACTGCCGCATATCCAGGTCAATGGATAGGTCGCGCAGGGCCAACTCCTTGGCCAGCCAGATCACCGGACATGAACCCTCTGAACTTCTACCTTAGGGCCGCCTGATTTCGTTAGTGTATGCCTCTGCTGTACCTAACGTAGAAGTACTACAACAGCGAATTGACCATGCATGTGGAATTGTTCGTAATGAGTTGAACGGGCTGTGTGACGTTCAGAGATCACTAAGGCGGCGAGCACAGGTATGTCTTCAAGTTGAGGGACAGCACTTTGAACATGCATTACACTAAGAATCGTGCAAATGTGTAAAGCAGGGCTGGGCACATTACGTGATTCTGAGAAATGAGCGCTGTTTACTTGAAAGAGCAATTCTCCCGAGCGGTGTGACGTTTGCATACTGTACGTCACTCACTGTCAGTGCAGTGGTTGACTCCGCAGTAGGATGGCGAACTTTGAAGATGCACCCGCCTGAGAAGCTGTATGTCAGACGAAAACCTAAATTATATTTTGAGATTGAACATGGCTAATTCACTTGTTCCAAACATTAAACGACTTATGCAAATGAAACGTTCTCATGAGTCTCGGAAAACAACCACATAGTTATTTTGGTTATTGAGTTTGAAAAAAAATTGTTTCAATAGCAAATATTTATTGATTTCGGATTGATATAAGTACGCTTTTGTTACAATAGTTCATTCATACAAAAAAAGGTGTAAGAGAGTGTTTGTTATTGTGTTTATTTTATTTATTTATTTAACTAACTAGCTAGTGAGTACAAATTAAATTTATAAAACAAAAGTGTTTCTAGCCACTACCGTTAGAGCCAGGCTCATGTACGGTGTGGTCTTAGCCAATAATATAACGTTAAATTTACAAGGACAGTAAATTTCTGATTTAAATCCTTTATTACATATGTTTATATTATTAATACCATTATGTAATTGTTAAAGCATTGTGCATATAGCCTAATGATTTCTGTGTGTGTGTGTGTATGTTTGTGTGCGTATGTATATGTGTGTAGAGCGAAGTTTATTTCATTAAATTAATAAGAGTGTTATAAATTCTGTACTGTACAATGGATTGATGTAATATCCTTATAAACTATTATGTACTGACAGACTGAATGACTAGAACAACCGTGGCTCTTGTTATATTAATGCAGGGAAGGTAGCTGTAATGCGAATCCGCCACTGCGTGAGCGTTCTGCTCTGGCTTGGAATTGAAGTGCCTTGCGGAGCGAGAGCAGCTCTGGCCGGCTAGACTGAGCCGCTCTCATGCCCGGCGCTGGTGTAAAGCCTAGAATAAACTGCTTTACATTCTTTACTGTGTTTGGTTTTATTTCACAAAAGTGCATAAGTGGAGGATATGGGTGTAGTGACTTTGGTTGTTTTTGTATTGAAGTACAAATGCACTGTACGAAAGTGATAATTAGCTTACATTTGGTGTGTTATCCTTTCTTTCTTTGTTTGGGAGCGCCAGTTCCACGCAAAATGGCGTCAACTCTGAAATTAAAGGTTTTGAAAAAAAGTTGTATAGAACGTTTTAGTCTTAGTTTCACCTCTACAGTACACACACAAAGTATTTACACGTAATAATGAATGCCCTGTATATGAAAAAATGATTAACCATAACCGCCGACTATTAATAATCGTTTGCGATTGTTTTTCAGTTTCATTTCGTTTCGATTTAGCCTGCTTCATGCTATTGCTTTTCCCCACTAGTTTTTCGTGGAATGTTGTAAATTGCATATAAAAATTCAGCAGTATACGAGTATTTATTATATTTCTCTTTCAGGTTGATTGTTGGGTGTGTCTACGAAACAATGTCGATGAAAATAAGCCTGCAATTTGAACTACCGCGTTGAATTTGATACTCCGTTTCGTCACACATAAGCAAGTGTATAGGAATTTAAAAATAAGCAAGCATATACAGGGACATCATTTTATTTTTACTTCAATTTTTATTGTACCTGAGTTTTTGAATGTACTTCACTCCCACCCTTTCTACTAAGGAAGTTCCAACCAGACACCAAGACCGCAGATAGTAAGCAGTACTGAGTTACTGAGTATAGTACGTTCCAGAAATATGTTCGCGTTTTCCAGTGACGAAAGAGTTTTCAATATTGAATCATATTTTCGCACAGGTACTGTCCGTTTGCCTACGTCGCATCGCGATTTCCCCCACCTGCTTCTGCTCGCCCCTCTGTAATAGCTGGGCTGTCTTAGCTCTTTTCTGAAAACATTAATTTCTCTTAGGAATTGGAAGTTTACGTAATATTATACAGCTGTTTGATTTAACTTAAATAAAAGGGCCTCGTTAAGTAATTAACTGTCACGTGATTTTCTCCCTTTCTACAATCCTGCGGCATAACCACTTGGACGGACAGTAGATAACATGTCTGAGTAATTTTATATTTTCGGGTCGGGCAGAAGTGAAGATTGAATTTACAGTACGTAGAGTAGGTACAGAATTATTTCAACATGAGTTACTAGTACGAAGGACGAAACTGGCAATTGGAATTAGATGCAATAGTCTATAGTGCGATAATATGCACAAAAGAACTGGAGCCTGTATCGAAATGAACGGCCACCATTTTCAAAATTGTGTTTAAATATTCATATTCTGATTATTTTTCAATTTAACTTATTTCTCTATATTGTACGCTAATGTGCTGTAGACAGTATAATATACACTGCATAATGAATACGTACGTTCGCATGGATAACTCACTTCATGAGTAAAAACACTTATTCTTAATACAGTACTGTACTTTGATTAAAGAAAAACCTAATGAAAATTATCAAACTCAAAATCGCGATATTTCCTAGTTTACGTAAATGGATGAACTACTTTTCTTCCTTCCTATACCTAGTAGAGTGATTTGTGTTTTACGCCAGTATCATCGAACTCCAGTCTTGGAGGGGGGAGCAAGCGGTGTTTCCGGTTCTCTAAAGGTATAGACAGGTTAATATTAAAAATGTTAGTAAAAATAAAATGATGTCCCTGTACAAGGCGTGCAACTAGATACACTAAAACTGGGAAGTAATGTTAATATTTAAATTTCTGTTCACTATAATAATGGCAGAACATATTAATGTAAATACAGCGCTTTTCAGAAGCAAATTCGTATTGGACGTATGTAATATTAGTACAATTGTGAACGGAAATATCTCGTAAGGGGCTTCTCAATTAAATTCCATGTGAGGTGTAAAATTCTAAAACTTGTAATATCTGTTGCCACGAAAGGTCTTCCTGATTTACATGCACCAGCAATCGAACCATTTCTTCAAAGTCTGCTACGAGCTTCTCTAAAAAACTCAAGCTGTATACGAGCCGTGGCGAAAATGCGACTCGCGAGCACATTGTGGCTCGCAATGATAGCTGTGCATTTCCTTTGCTTCCTACCTTTCCCAACCCCCACCCTCTCACTCACTGGAGTCAAACTCCGTTCCATTTGTATTTGTCTCTGACCTGCGAGTGGCGTATCGTCGCAATGTCTCTCTTGAAACCATGTACCTCTACAAAAACGAAAGTTTCTAGTAGGATGGGAGGACGCATTTTTTGCTGCCAATATGATGAGAATATTAAATGTATGATTTGTTCACAAGTATTACGAGGAAAACGGTTGTATAACGTACTAATAACGAAGTTCTTACATACATTAAATTTAAAACTGTTCGAGTTAACCGTTCTTGTTGAGCTATCTACCCGAAGACAAGTTTGAACTTCATAAGTGACACTAATAAGGCATCACTCAGGAAACATCTAAGCCAGGAGGTAATGGCTTAGGATAGCCAGTTCATTTCCCTCTCCATTGAGTACATCGCTGACTATCAACATATTTCACTAATCAGATTTCAGATGTATACAAACAATTGAAGGATACTGGGGAAAAACTAACAGAGTCCGTTTACAGAAACTTTTGAGGAACGCAATTTTAGAAAGAACATACTAAGGAAACAGGCAAAATTGAAATTCTTACAGGATCCAGTTGAGGAGAAGAGAGATAATTATTTCAATGAAAGACGGGAAGCAAGTCGTACACTTAGGAATAAAAAGAGAGGTTACTTGAAGGAAAAACTGAATGAGGTAGAAACAAATAGTAAGAATAAAAACATTCGAGATTTATATAAGGGTATAAAGGAATTTAAGAACGGATATCAACCAAGGGTAAACGTGATCAAGGATGAGAATGGTGACTTGCTTGCAGACTCTCCATCAATCCTAAACAGATGGAAAAACTATTTTGCGGGACGAAATTGAAATACAAACTGCTGAGCCATTTATACCCGAACCCACGCTTTCAGAAGTCGAAATTGCGATAGAAAATCTGAAAAAGTACAAGTCTCCAAGTATCGATCAAATTCCAGCAGAATTAATACAAGAGGGTGGAAGTGCATTATATAGCGAAATTTATAAACTTGTACTTGCTATTTGGGAAAAGGAAATTGTACCAGAACAATGGAAGGAGTCCATAATTGTACCTATTTTTAAAAAGGGGGACAAAACCAACTGTGGTAACTTTCGAGGAATATCACTTTTGTTGACGTCGTACAAAATTTTGTCCAATATTCTTTTGAGAAGATTAACTCCGTACGTAGATGAAATTATTGGGGATCATCAGTGCGGTTTTCGGCGTAATAGATCGACTATTGATCAGATTTTTTGTATTCGACAGATAATGGAGAAAAAATGGGAGTATAAGGGTACAGTACATCAGTTATTCATAGATTTCTAAAAGGCATATGACTCGGTTAAGAGGGAAGTATTACATGATATTCTTATTGAATTTGGTATTCCCATGAAACTAGTTCGATTAATTAAAATGTGTCTCAGTGAAACATACAGCAGAGTCCGTATAGGTCAGTTTCTATCTGATGCTTTTCCAATTTACTGCGGGCTAAAGCAGGGAGATGCACTATCACCTTTACTTTTTAACTTCGCGGTAGAATATGCCATTAGGAAAGTTCAGGATAACAGGCAGGGTTTGGAATTGAACGGGTTACATCAGCTTCTTGTCTATGCGGATGACGTGAATATGTTAGGAGAAAATACACAAACGATTAGGGAAAACACGGAAATTTTACTTGAAGCAAGTAGAGCGATCGGTTTGGAAGTAAATCCCGAAAAGACAAAGTATATGATTATGTCTCGTGACCAGAATATTTTACGAAATGGAAATATAAGAATTGGATATTTATCCTTCGAAGGGGTGGAAAAATTCAAATATCTTGGAGCAACAGTAACAAATATAAATGAGACTCGGGAGGAAATTAAATGCAGAATAAATATGGGAAATGCGTGTTATTATTCGGTTGAGAAGCTCTTATCATCCAGTCTGCTGTCCAAAAATCTGAAAGTTAGAATTTATAAAACAGTTATATTACCGGTTCTTCTGTATGGTTGTGAAACTTGGACTCTCACTCTGAGAGAGGAACATAGGTTCAGGGTGTTTGAGAATAAGGTGCTTAGGAAAATATTTGGGGCTAAGCGGGATGAAGTTACAGGAGAATGGAGAAAGTTACACAACACAGAACTGCACGCATTGTATTCTTCACCTGACATAATTAGGAACATTAAATCCAGAAGTTTGAGGTGGGCAGGGCATGTAGCACGTATGGGCGAATCCAGAAATGCATATAGAGTGTTAGTTGGGAGACCGGAGGGAAAAGACCTTTAGGGAGGCCGAGACGTAGATGGGAAGATAATATTAAAATGGATTTGAGGGAGGTGGGGTATGATGATAGAGACTGGATTAATCTTGCACAGGATAGGGACCGATGGCGGGCTTATGTGAGGGCGGCAATGAACCTTCGGGTTCCTTGAAAGCCGTTTGTAAGTAAATAAGTAAATATCTTTAATGCAAGAGTTAATAATAGGCGATTAATATATATTTTTAAATTCCTTCGATTATTATCAATCACATCTGGTAATGTGATGTAAAGACACTAATAACTTCTAGTGTTATTAATTATTTACGTAACTAACTTATTAATTGAACCCTGTTAGCTTTTTCCCTGTATAGGCAACGTCTTTTCTTAGTGGATGATTTCTGACCTTCAAATAAACTGTTGTTCCTCTGTATTACAGTATTGAACACAGTTAATTTATCAGTAAACAAAGAATTGTTGCATACGTGCTCTGTACAGTAAGTATATCAAAATTCCTTAATGTTATAATCAAGTAGTACTAAATATAGTTTTGTTACCATTGAAATATATGGTTACTGTACATTATTTTAATGCAGTATATAAAAATTAATCAATTTTTTTATGCTCGACCATGCCGAAATGTAGTAATTATACACCTGGTAGCATCCCTTTAATGGACCTCATTAAAGTACACCTATTCATTAAACTTCAGGTGTTCCACCAATCAGAAAACATCATTGTAGCAATATGAAAGCGCAAGTATCGATTATTCTCGGATATGCAATCGAAAGACAACTAGCGAAACGTCACGGAGGCTGGAAATCCAATACTGTCGCAGAAGGTTATGTTCTGTTACTATAATAATTATTGTTAATTGTAAAAAATATTCAAATAAATTCAATTTGTCATCTCGTTTTTCAATGTCTAAATCAATTTCAAGGTTATATCAAGATTACTGTTCATTTTACTCTCTAGATTATATCAATGTCAATGACATTTGTTTCTCGGAAAAAAATCAATACTTTCGCGTCTGCGCACATCTCACAATTTACGAGACATTGCACAAGGTCAGTTCCGCTCCCCAGTCAGATAAGAATAACATGAATACTTATGAATAATTTCAAGTTAGAAGTATGGTCGAGCATAAAAAGTCGTATGAAACTTGCCTGTAATGGTAATTAAGACGCTTGTATGAAAATTATGAAACTCGCTTGCGCTCGTTTCATAAACATACTCGCGTCTTAATTACTACCATTATAGGCTCGTTGCATAATGTACTATTATAAAATACATTTTACTTAAATCAACCTTCGTATTTCAAGGGTATCATTTCCATAGCGAATGTTTCCACCTGGAAAGGGGGAGAAATTATTATCCCAGTCAGTGAAATGCGGTGATATGGTAGCAAGGTAGGTGGACGTGAGAGATGGGAGAGTAAAGACCTGGACAATACTCATAGTACTAACCGTTTAAAAATCACTATCAGACTCATCATGTTCTGGATCTTCTTGTTCACCAACAGCCTCAGGTGCAGAAATAATTTGACGATAGAATTCCTGGAAGCCTTCATAGAGTCTTACATGATCCTCCAAATCCCCTGAAAGTTCGGTGAAGAGCATTACGCAGCCTTTCTAATTCACTTGATTTCAAATTAGCTCCGTGACTTTTCGCTAATTCTCTTTCGATTGCATATCCGAGAATAATCGATACTTGCGGTTTTATAACGGTACAAAGCTGACTGTCATTGGCTGAACACATGTAAGCTGAGTTATCATTGGCTGAAGACCTGTACTTTAATGAGTAGGTGTACTTTAATGACATGCAATAAAGGGCTGCTACTAGATGTATAATTAGTACATTTCGGCATGGTCGAGCATAAAATGTATTGCACTTTCGATATCGTGTTCTTTTGGAAAAATTAACACCTTCCTTCCACTATTGAAATATGAAATACATAAGGTTTATATATTATTTTCATAAAGTATATATAGGTATATTATATTTTATAAACTCACCTTCCCGGATCTTTCGGAAGAAGGATAACTCTAACCTATTTTTCTTACAATTTATAGTACTACAAACCCCATATTATTATTCAGCTTATTGCATTTTAGCCATTTACAGTTATTACAACCGATAACTAACATTTCACAGTTTACATAGCTTTTCACAAAAATGCGAAATAGGGCACAGCCAATGTCTTTTCGATCTAGAATGTTTGTTCGGGTTTCTATTTCAGTGTATGGAGCCCAATGAAATATTATATTATAACTTTATTGCGTATCATTGCTAAGATTTATTTAGTTAGTGTCCATAAGTTCCGTTTACTTCTTGTTGCATAATATGTTGCAGAAATAATTACAAAACTGTGTTATTTTGGTGTGAAGAGAATTTTACATGTCAACATAATCTGTTTGCGTCAACATTTTAAGTTTAGAATGGAAGCTATTTTGAGGTTTAATAAAAAAGAATTTATATTGTGATTTCAATTTAGCACATCTACCTTCCTTAATTTTAGACAAATCATTTATCATACCACTCCTTTGAAATTAGTGTACGTGCAATTGTGTTACTTCGTCTCTTAAGTAGTAGATAAATACAATAATTCAGTACTAAATTGTAGTGTTAAAATACAGACAAATTGAATGTCCGGGGTGTCATACATGATATTATGCTTAATTATAATATATAATTGCGAATTTAGGAATATAAGTTAAATTTAGTAAACATAACCTATAATTTTCATCTGAATGGCAAGGCATTGGAGAGCACTAAATTTAGACAGAAAGGGGCAACTGGTACAGTAAACATAACCTATAATTTCAACATATCTAAATATCCGTGCGATGCAATTGAAAATTATTGAATCGTGCATAAATGAATGTACAAGAATTTCGCAATATTTAATCGAAATAAAGGCAGGTATTACACATACGAACAACGTAATTTTCTCACCATAAATAATATTCCACCTTAACTCGCAAGTGAATTATGTTTGAAGTGTCTCATAATCATTGTTTTAAATGTTATTAATGGAATTACACTACATTTTAGAGAAACTTATGTTACTGTTTATGCATTCCAACTAATTTATTAGGTTGAAACGCCGCCCTTCGTGATCGGGTTAAGCGAGTTACATGGTCTGCCTTAAGGCCTGTATTAGATCACGATGGCTGTGGCACAGTCTATTGTTCCTAGTACTCACAGCGCTCCAAGAGGCTAGCAACTATCGCGAGAATTGCAAAAATAGCATCCCAAGCTTCGTGACTGTATATACTAGACTGTGCTAATACTCTATATTGGATTACAGACTCAAATTAGGCAAAGTAAGCTGTGTGTGGTAGAGTCTACATACAGTATGTTGTAAGGAATTTCGCAGTTAAACAAAGTACGAGTAATATATAATTTTACGCAATTTATTACAAAGATAGTTACGTTTGTCCCATTTCAGAAGTTCATCAAATACGATCCCTAAATATTTAACTTCGGAAGATTAATTTATAATTGGGCAATTACTGATAACAATCCGAATTGTGTAGTTTAATACTTAGGAGGAAATTAAATTTTTATCACTTAATGGAAAAGGAATAATTATTGTTTTAGCACTGTTTATGGAAATAATATTCTAATCGAAACATGTTTTATTAATTTTAAACCATTATCTGCATTAAAAAAGTGTCGTGTCAAGATCCCCTCTCCCCAAAGAATGGCAAGGGAGGGAGATTCATTTGGGCGCACACTAGACATTCACAAATGTGGACCTGCCTGGTCATGGGATGGACATGACGCAGAGCCATCGCTGTGACATCACAGGACAGTAACAAGACAAAAGACAAATACCCAGTCCCGTGAATGGAAGATACATTTTTTTCATAGCCCACGCCGGGAATCGAATCTTGGACCGCTTGGTTTGGAAGCGTACACACTATCCACAACGGCGTACCGCAAAAATTTTGTAAAGCGAAAATAATAAGCTATTGAATGATTAACTGCAACCCGGATTCCGAGTTAGGCAAAACATTTCACTTCTCCAAACTTTTTACTGTGATCAACTCTTCTCTCTTGATTTATATATCCCTTTCGCAGGCAAATGTTTGAATTCAACTCTGACTGTGTCTAGTTTGGAAGTTTTCTACAGTATATCTCAGCAGGCTTAGTATTTTCTTAATGAAGTGATAAGTTTGTAGGTATTTTAAGTACGTCTCACGGGCTCCTAAACGTGTTAAGAAAAGATTAGTTGATTTAAGGAGTTATACAAATATTTATTTTTATTGATTACTTAACGAGCTGTATGAAGGTCTATATGTTATTTAACGATCTGTGTGAAGGTTCTCTTCTTACAGGTTCTTTTAACGAGCTATGTGGAAAATCATAGATTCTTTAACGAGTTGAGAAAAGATGGTTTTTGAGGTTCGTTTCCCAATTTATAGTGAGGATCATATAAGAACAGTTCCTAAACAGCAAATATTGCCGTCTTGTCAGTGTTGCCAATTGTTACCAGATATAACACGATCCTGAGTACTAAAGAGAAAAGATGGTTTTTGAGGTTCGTTTCCTAGTTTATAGTGAGGATCATATAAGAACAGTTCCTAAACAGCAAATATTGCCGTCTTGTCAGTGTTGCCAACTGTTACCAGATATAACACGATCCTACGTACTAAAGAGAAAAGATGGTTTTTGAGGTTCGTTTCCTAGTTTATAGTGAGGATCATATAAGAACAGTTCCTAAACAGCAAATATTGCCGTCTTGTCAGTGTTGCCAACTGTTACCAGATATAACACGATCCTACGTACTAAAGAGAAAAGATGGTTTTTGAGGTTCGTTTCCTAGTTTATAGTGAGGATCATATAAGAACAGTTCCTAAACAGCAAATATTGCCGTCTTGTCAGTGTTGCCAACTGTTACCAGATATAACACGATCCTACGTACTAAAGAGAAAAGATGGTTTTTGAGGTTCGTTTCCTAGTTTATAGTGAGGATCATATAAGAACAGTTCCTAAACAGCAAATATTGCCGTCTTGTCAGTGTTGCCAACTGTTACCAGATATAACACGATCCTACGTACTAAAGAGAAAAGATGGTTTTTGAGGTTCGTTTCCTAGTTTATAGTGAGGATCATATAAGAACAGTTCCTAAACAGCAAATATTGCCGTCTTGTCAGTGTTGCCAACTGTTACCAGCTATAACACGATCCTACGTACTAAATGACTTATTTACTTACCGTACTTTATGTTGAAAGGTTATTCTAAATAACTCAATAATGTGTAACATATTTTCGTAGCCAGTTGTACGAGAAAGGGATCAACATGTCAAGCATTTTGTCTGGCAATACGAAATTCATTGGTTTGACTCACGAGACCTAACCTAAAAATGTATGTTGTTTGATCTCATGAAATAGTACTAATTCCGAAAACTTACTTCACTATAGTCTTGAATTATAACCACAACGCAACAAATAAAATAACTATTATGTATTAATATTGATACTGATATTCATTAATTATTAGTGTGTTCAAATTTCAATAGCTTCCAGTAACCGGCTCAGAAATCTAGTACAATTTTAATTTCATGGAACTCCAGTACAGACAAATATTGTCGATATTTGTCTCAGTTGCCAATATACCAGTTACAAAATCACTACCATTTGTAGTATTTGTCAGTATCGAAATTCTAAACGAAGTTGGCAAAAGAAAATTCAACCTGCAAACTAGAAAATCACCACAATCCACTAGCATATGTAGTAATGGAGAAAAATGGTTAGGTTTCACCCTTATGGTATGAAGTAAGCTGATCTGGACTATAGTATGGATTCATGAATTGTTTAATGAACGGCATGAAGGTTTATTCTTATGGTTTTTCAACTAGGTTTGCTGATGTTTATGACATGTATGAAGGATTATTCTCACGGATTTCTTAACGAGTTGCAAGAAGTTCGTGGTTTTCTAATGAATTGGATGAAGGTTTATTCTTACACGTTTCTTAACGAGCTGTGTGAAGGTTTATGAGTTCTTTAACGATTTGTGTGAGGGTTTATACATTCTTTAACGAGTTTATTCTCGCGGATGTTTTAACAAGTCTTGTGGAGGTTTATAGATACTTGAGTTGTGCGAAGGTTTATTCCTGCGGGATACTTAACGAGCTGTGTAGAGGTTTATCTTAACGGATTGTATACATGTTTATTAGAACCACAAGAGCTGTGTATGGGTTTGTGGTACCATCATGCTGTAGAGTGCTTATTCTTTCTGATATCTTAACATTCGTTTCCTAGTTTATAATATGGGTTCATGAATTCTTTAATGAACGGCATGAAGGTGTGTTCTTATGGTTTTTCAACTAGGTTTGCTGATGTTTATGACATGTATAAAGGATTATTCTTACGGATTTCTTAACTAGTTGCGTGAAATTCATGGTTTTCTAATGAATTGGATGAAGGTTTATTCTTACGCGTTTCTTAACGACCTGTGTGAGGGTTTATGAGTTCTTTAACGATTTGAGTCAGGGTTTATACATTCTGTAACGAGTTTATTCTCTCGGATGTTTTAACAAGTCTTGTGGAGGTTTATAGATACTTGAGTTGTGCGAAGGTTTATTCCTGCGGGGTACTTAACGAGCTGCGTAGAGGTTTATCTTAACGGAGTGTGTACATGTTTATTAGAACCACAAGAGGCTGTGTGTGGGTTTGTGGTACTCATCGTGCTGTTGAGTGCTTATTCTTTCTGATATCTTAACGTTCGTTTCCTAGTTTAGTATGGGTTCATGAATTCTTTAATGAACGGCATGAAGGTGTATTCTTATGGTTTTTCAACTAGGTTTGCTGATGTTTATGACATGTATGAAGGATTTCTTAACGAGTTGCATGAAGTTCGTGGTTTTGTAACGAATTGGATGAAGATTTATTCTTACACGTTTCTTAACGAGCTGTATGAAGGTTTATGAGTTCTTTAACGATTTGTGTGAGGGTTTATACATTCTTTAACGAGTTTATTCTCGCGGATGTTTTAACAAGTCTTGTGGAGGTTTATAGATACTTGAATTGTGCGAAGTTTTATTCCTGCGGGATACTTAACGAGCTGTGAGAGAGGTTTATCTTAACGGAGTGTGTACATGTTTATTAGAACCACAACAGGCTATGTATGGGTTTGTGGTACTCATCGTGTGCTGTTGAGTGCTTATTCTTTCTGATATCTTAACGTTCGTTTCCTAGTTTAATATGGGTTCATGAATTCTTTAATGAACAGCATGGTTTTTCAACTAGGTTTGCTGATGTTTATGACATGTATGAAGGATTATTGTTACGGATTTCTTAACGAGTTGCATGAAGTTCGTGGTTTTCTAACGAATTGGATTAAGGTTTATTCTTACACGTTTCTTAACGAGCAGTGTGAAGGTTTATGAGTTCTTTAACGATTTGTGTGAGGGTTTATACATTCTTTAACGAGTTTATTCTCTCGGATGTTTTAACAAATCTGGTGGGGGTTTATAGATACTTGAGTTGTGCGAAGGTTTATTCCTGTGGAATACTTAACGAACTGTGTAGAGGTTTATCTTAACGGAGTGTGTACATGTTTATTAGAACCACAAGAGCTGTGTATGGGTTTGTGGTACTCATCGTGCTGTTGAGTGCTTATTCTTTCTGATATCTTAACGTTTGTTTCCTAGTTTAGTATGGGTTCATGAATTCTTTAATGAACGGCATGAAGGTGAATTCTTATGGTTTTTCAACTAGGTTTGCTGATGTTTATGACATGTATGAAGGATTATTCTTACGGATTTCTTAACGTGTTACATGAAGTTCGTGATTTTCTAATGAATTGGATGAAGGTTTATTCTTACACGTTTCTGTGTGAAGTTTTATGAGTTCTTTAACGATTTGTGTGAGGGTTTATTCTTATGGGTTTCTTAACGAGTTTCGTGATGGTTTATACATTCTTTAACGAATTTATTCTCTCGGATGTTTTAACAAATCTTGTGGGGGTTTATAGATACTTGAGTTGTGCGAAGGTGTATTCCTGTGGAATACTTAACGAACTGTGTAGAGGTTTATCTTAACGGAGTGTGTACATGTTTATTAGAACCACAAGAGCTGTGTATGGGTTTGTGGTACACATCGTGCTGTTGAGTGCTTATTTTTTCTGATATCTTCACGTTCGTTTCCTAGTTTAGTATGGGTTCATGAATTCTTTAATGAACGGCATGAAGGCGTATTCTTATGGTTTTTCAATTAGGTTTGCTGATGTTTATGACATGTATGAAGGATTATTGTTACGGATTTCTTAACGAGTTGCATGAAGTTCGTGGTTTTCTAATGAATTGGATGAAGGTTTATTCTTACTCGTTTCTTAACGAGCTGTGTGAAGGTTTATGAGTTCTTTAACGATTTGAGTGAGGGTTTATACATTCTTTAACGAGTTTATTCTCTCGGATGTTTTAACAAATCTTGTGGGGGGTTTATAGATACTTGAGTTGTGCGAAGGTTTATTCCTGCGGGATACTTAACGAACTGTGTAGAGGTTTATCTTAACGGAGTGTGTACATGTTTATTAGAACCACAAGAGGCTGTGTAAGGGTTTGTGGTACTTATCGTGCTGTTGAGGGCTTATTCTATCTGATATCTTAACGTTCGTTTCCTAGTTTAGTATGGGTTCATGAATTGTTTAATGAATGGCATGAAGGTGTATTCTCATGGTTTTTCAACTAGGTTTGCTGATGTTTATGACATGTATGAAGGTTTATTGTTACGGATTTCTTAACGAGTTGCATGAAGTTCGTGGTTTTCTAATGAATTGGATGAAGGTTTATTCTTACACGTTTCTTAACGAGCTGTGTGAAGGTTTATGAGTTCTTCAACGATTTGTGTGAGGGTTTATACATTCTTTAACGAGTTTATTCTCGCGGATGTTTTAACAAGTCTTGTGGAGGTTTATAGATACTTGAGTTGTGCGAAGGTTTATTCCTCCGGGATACTTAACGAGCTGTGTAGAGGTTTATCTTAACGGAGTGTGTACATGTTTATTAGAACTACAAGAGGCTGTGTATGGGTTTGTGGTACTCATCGTGCTGTTGAGTGCTTATTCTTAACGGGCTGTGTAGAGCTCTACTGGCAGTGTTTACGTGTTGACTCCACCGAACATATTCGTGTAGCGTTGTTGATGCTTTAACGGACTCTGTGACGTTTATTCATACTTTAACGGACTGTGTGATGCGGTGGCTGCAGCTCCACATGTACAAGAGGAGTTCATCCCAAATTTAATAAAAAATCAATGTTGCCGGACGCTCGCTCACACCGGGTGTGTCACGTGCTGAGAGATGTTACACTTTGTTTCGATAAGAAGCAATTTCACGGCTTTAGCCCCCTCCGGCACGTCCACATCTGTGACGTCACGACCTCGCCTTGGTCGTCAGCGCAACAAGGACCTGTCTGTCGAGACGCGGCACCGCAGATCGCGTCGAGTCAGCGCTCGTCGCGACGCCGGATCACAGCACGAACCGCGGTTGTAGTCGGCAAGATGGTTCCACATGAGGGCAGGAATACTTCAAACTTAGGACACTCACAGGCCGGGGTTCGAGGAGGCATTGCGCGCCTCGCGAAACTGCGACTTAACCCGCTCTCGCTCTCCGCGGAGTCCTTGGCCGAGGTTCAACAGATACTTCTCGCACTGGCCCCTGCCTGTCTGTCTGTCTGTCCGTCTGTGGGTCTTCCTGTCGGTCCACAGCAGCGGCCTGTAGTGTAACGTAACGTCACAATACTAAACCGTGGTTTTTCTCAGTTCCTCCCACGTGTTCTGGAGCCGGGCTTTATTTGGTCTCGTCTCGACGGTAACGGAGAGTGTGTGACGTCACACCTGGTCACCTTGCCAGCCTTGTGAAGGTCGATGCGCTTCCTTAACACGGCGGGAGTCGCCTGTTTTGCGGACAGGCTGTACTTTTCCAATACTCGGAAATTGGGTGACCGTGAATTTAATACGGCCGGTCCCGGCTTCTCAGGAATGTGGCGTTCCTGGCATTCCTCTGCGGAAACAGGAATGAGGTATTGTTTTCACGCCACCTATACATCTTTCTCAGACATACAACGCGTATTTTCTTCTCGAAATTAAAGGCTGGTTCACAATAAACCGGAAACGAGAATCGGAACGAAAACGAAAACGGTAAAATTGTTAAAATGTGTACATTTAAATGTGAGCATTCACAATTAACGAAAAGCTTGCCGGAGCCCGGGATCGGGAACGGAGAGTTGGCCAAGTTTCAACTTTGGCGTTCACATTTCCGATCACAGCCCACTAGATTCATTCTATTTACAAATGTATTATTTCAATGTACCGAAGTACATATGATATTTCCATGCAGATATACTGCGTCATCATACGATGAAAGAGTAATGGATCCCGGCCAACTAGTCACTCATAACGAGTGCACCTCAGCACATGTGTGGACTTCGGTCCTATGTTCATAGACTTCTATGACGTAGTGCAGAGGGCGGCCACTAGAGGGAACCCAAGAGTTGGAACTCAATCAGAGACAAATCTGTCCGACGTCGGGGTTGTATCCGGTGTGGCTTAGTGGATAAGGCATCAGCACGTAGAGCTGAAAACCCGGGTTCAAATCCCGGCGCCGGAGAGAATTTTTCTCCGTTCCATTACTCTTTCATCGTATTTACAAATGGCTTTTAAGGAACCCGAAGGTTCATTGCTGCCCTCACATAAGCCCGCCATCGGTCCCTATCCTGTGCAAGATTAATCCAGTCTCTATCATCATATCCCACCTCCCTCAAATCCATTTTAATATTATCCTCCCATCTACGTCTCGGCCTCCCTAAAGGTCTTTTTCCCTCCGGTCTCCCAACTAGCACTCTATATGCATTTCTGGATTCGCCCATACGTGCTACATGCCCTGCCCATCTCAAACTTCTGGATTTAATGTTCCTAATTATGTCAGGTGAAGAATACAATGCGTGCAGTTCTGTGTTGTGTAACTTTCTCCATCCTCCTGTAACTTCATCCCACTTAGCCCCAAATATTTTCCTAAGCACCTTATTCTCAAACACCCTTAACCTATGTTCCTCTCTCAGAGTGAGAGTCCAAGTTTCACAACCATACAGAAGAACCGGTAATATAACTGTTTTATAAATTCTAACTTTCAGATTTTTGGACAGCAGACTGGATGATAAGAGTTTCTCAACATAATAGTAACACGCATTTCCCATATTTATTCTGTGTTTAACTTCCTCCCGAGTGTCATTTATATTTGTTGCTGTTGCTCCAAGATATTTGAATTTTCCCACCCCTTCGAAGGATCCATAATACAACAAGTAATCTCCTATTTGTGATATGCCATTCCCATCTAACCTAACCTCTTGTACCCCACAAAGTCTATTCTATATCTAGCTAGTTCTTTTGCTACTAATGTTACCCCTCCTGTTCTATAAAGACTAGTTACGTTCCATACAACGCGTATTTTCTTCTCAAAATTAAAGGCTGGTTCACAATAAACCGGAAACGAGAATCGGAACGAAAACGAAAACGGTAAAATTGTTAAAATGTGTACATTTAAATGTGAGCATTCACAATTAACGAAAAGCTTGCCGGAGCCCGGGATCGGGAACGGAGAGTTGGCCAAGTTTCAACTTCGGCGTTCACATTTCCGATCACAGCCCACTAGATT
Source organism: Periplaneta americana (assembly GCF_040183065.1). Taxonomy (NCBI): domain Eukaryota; kingdom Metazoa; phylum Arthropoda; class Insecta; order Blattodea; family Blattidae; genus Periplaneta; species Periplaneta americana. The sequence goes on from NC_091124.1 coordinate 175,750,910, forward strand.
CATTCTATTACCATCTAAAAGCTATTTTGTCGTCGTATATTTTGTAGCAAGAAGACCGTGACATAACCTATGCATTATTTTGTTCTGTGCTGTGCATCATGGAGCAAGTTTTATTTGATGAGATTCTGATTTTGAGTGTTGAGGAAAATCCTCACGTTTGCTATAAGCGGCGCGCCTCGGTATAAAGATGAGAAAATGAAGGAGAATACGTGGCTTTCAATAGCTCCATCTTTGAACACCGATCGTAAGTGAATCATATTTTATTACCGTATTGGTTGTATTACGCACTACATATTCATGCTACAATTCAATAACTACTGTTGTGTTCATTTTTGTTCTATTACAAATTTCTTCTCTAATTATTTTACGTTATGGTAGACTTAAAACAGGTTGTGATAATAAAGATGCATGGGCATATTTATACAGGGACATCACTTTATTTTTACCAACATTTTTAACATTAACCTGGCTATACTCGGAAACACTGTTGCCCCCTTCCATTACAGGAATTTGATGTTACTAGTGCAATATGTAAACAAATCATTTTACTAGCTATAGGAGGAGAGAAAAGTAGTGTATCCATTTATGTTGTAGGGAAATACGATATTACGATTTTCAGTTTGATCATCACTTTTATGGAATTTATCAAAATACAGTGGAGTAGTAACATTTTTTTCAAAAACTCAACTTTTCAGGCGGCTATGTTCATTATGCAATGTCTACTTTATTTAGCATATTAATTATTGGTGTTAACATACAATATAGAGAGTGCATTTAAATTGAGGGGGTCATAAGTAAAGGGCTGTAAGTGCACTTAAGTTACTTTTGAGAAAATGGGGTTTAAATATCTAAGCTTTCGTAAAATCGGTGAAATTTTTATTTACATTTTTGGTAATTCAATTTTTTATTAATATAAGATATTATATATATATATATATATATATATATATATAATTTAATATGTGATAAGATTAAAATATCTCTTTGCTACTAAAATTTTAGATACTTTAGCTTACACTGGATGCACTTAACTCATGTTATTACAAATGTCACTAGCATTCCTTTGTTTCTAGCCACCTCAATTCAAAATAAGCTAATCAGAATTTTTAAACAAGTTGCTGAAAATGGTTGCCGTTCATTACAATGCAGGCTTCAATTCTTTACGCATATTATTAAAAACATTTTGAAGCATATTCTCTGAAATTGAATTCATCGTTTCTCGAATATAATTTTTAGTACGATATTATTAATATAGGTTCTTTCTTCTATAGAAAACGCAACCATATTTCTGAATCACACTATACACTGCAGTGTTTACTTCACTGCTTGAAGACTTTGAATGCAACAGCGGCCGTAAGTTTGTGTGTCTGACGGGAGCAAGGACAATAGTAAAGGGGTGGGACTGAAGTACATTCAGAAATGCAGGTACAATAAAAATGCAAGTAAAAATAAAATGATGTCCCTGTAGTACCATACCTAATAAAATGTTTTTCGAAGTTGGTTAACCTGTGTTTATGTTGGCTGCCTTGTACTCATGAGAGAACGCAATTGGTCAATTATACACAAATAACATCAGAATGCGTAATATCGACTTTACATATCGTTATTGACATGCATATCGATATGCATAGACGTCTACGTTTTCGGTTTATTGTGAATCAAAAATGTTCATATTCACGTCCTCTGCTTCTCGTCTTCATTCTGGTTCTCGTTCCCGGTTTATTGTGAACCAGCGTTAAGGTAAAAGTGGTTCTGAAGACGTGATCACTGTTTGGACACGCCGGTCCGAAGGTAGAATATTCTTTATCTAGCTTCACTTCTCTGTTGGCGTCGTTCTTTCCAGGTTGTCGCGATGCTGTCCTAGTAGAACTGGGATTTATCTCGGTTCCCATGCCTTCATTCCGTTCCCTTCCCGTCTGGCCCAGTTTGCTCCAATGCGATGTCTCGCTGGTAGCAGCACGGGTAAAATTCGCCCAAGCGCGATACTAACGAGTATTGTGCGCTTTCATATTATTGATCGTCATTTTAACGGAAATGATCGTCCCTGCGACATAAGCAGGCTTCGAGACTTTGGATCCGATACAATAAGTTTATTGTGCTTGTACAGGGACATCATTTTATTTTTACTTCAATTTTTATTGTACCTGAGTTTTTGAATGTACTTCACTTCCACCCCTCCTACTAGTAAACTTCCAACCGTTCACGACACAGAGCCGAGGGCGCGTAAGCAGTACTGAGTTAGTGAGTATAATAATAGTAATAATAATAATAATAATAATAATAATAATTATTATTATTATTATTATTATTATTATTATTTATTTATTTATTTATTTAATCTGTCAGAGCTAAGGCCAGTAGGCCTTCTCTTCCGCCCAGCCAGACTCTAATTCTAATTAAATACATTTGCTTACATAGTTATTACATTAATATCTAGATCATAAAACAACATGAAAGTAAATAATGAAAATTGGATACCTAATGTTAGTGTGACAATAATAAACACTGGTAAGAAATAGTTATAATAATGATAATAATAATAATAATAATAATAATGGTAATAATAATAATAGTAATAATAATAATAATGAGATAATTTAGATATTTATCTGTGATATATATAACCATTAAACATTGAGAAACCTGAAACAGCTATTATTGTTGACAATAATTGTTAGAAAAATATCTCGTTAGCCTATTCTTAAATTGGTTTGATGTCTGACAGTCCCTGACATTACTCGGTAGGGAATTCCAAAGTCGAGGAACAGGTACAGTGAAAGAAGATGAATATGAGGATGTTCGGTGGGAGGGAATGGATAATATTGAGGAGTGTTGTGATCGTGTGTCTAGGTTATGATGGGTGGATAAATTTTGAAAACGAGACGCAAGATAGACAGGAGTGGAGAAATGCAATATGTGAAAGAGAAGGGAAAGACAGTGGATTTTCCTACGACCTTCTAGACGGAGCCAGGACAACATTTCGAGGGATGGTGTTACGTGATCAGCCCGGCGAATATTGCGGACGAAACGGACGCACATATTATGAACACGTTGTAGTCTCTGCGCCGAAGTAACGCTTAGGCCATTAAGCAGAATATCACAGTAATCGAAGTGGGGCATCACGAGTGTTTGCACTAACATTTTTTTTTCATGGAAAAGGGTAGAAAATTCTTCAATCGTCTAAACGAGTGGATTAATGAAAATACTTTTTTGCAGGTTTCTGCAACTTGAATGTTCCAATTTAAACTTTTATCCATATAAATACGTAGATTCTTTACTGATTCACTGAACGGAATTTCGGTGCCGTGTACTTTAATCGGGGACAAATTTGGTATGGTATAGTACGTTCCAGAAATATGTTCGCGTTTTCCAGTGACGAAAAACCTTTCAATATTGAATCATATTTTCGTACAGGTACTGTCGTCCGTTTGCCTACGTCGCATCCCGGTTTCCCCCACCTGATTCTGTTCGCCCCTCTGTTAAGTCTAGTAGCTGGGCTATCTTAGCTCTTTTCTGAAAACATTAATTTCTGTTAGGAATTGGACGTCTACGTAATATTATACAAGTGTTTAAAATAACTTAAATAAAAGGGCCTCGTTAAGTAATTAACTGTCACGTGATCCCCCCCCTTTCTACGATCCTGCGATAAAACCACTTGAACGGACAGTAGATAGCATTTCTGAGTGATTTTATCTTTTTGGATCGGGCAGAAGTGAAGATTGAATTTACAGTACGTAAGGTACTCTTTTATAGAGTAGGTACAGAATTATTTCAACATGAGTTACTCGTACGAAGGACGAAACTGGTAATTGGAATTAGGTACAATAGTCTACAGTGCGATAATATGCACAAAAGAACTGAAGCTTGTATCGAAATGAACGGCCACTTTTTCAAAAATGTGTTTAAATATCCATATTATGATTATTTTTTCAATTTAACTTCATTCTCTATAGTGTACGCTAATGTGCCATAGACAGTATAATATACACTGTATAATGAATACGTCCGCATGGAAAGCTCAGTTCGTGAGTAAAAACACTTACTGTTAATACTGTACTGTATTTTGATTAAACAAAAACATGGTGAAAATTATCAAACTCAAAATCGCGATATTTCCTAGTTTACGTAAATGGATGAACTACTTTTCTTCCCTCCTATACCTAGTAAAGTGATTTGTTTGTGTTTTACGCCAGTATCATCGAACTAAAGTCGTGGAATGGAATAGCTAACTGTGTTTCCGGTTCTCTAAAGATATAGACAGGTTAATATTAAAAATGCTAGTAAAAATAGAATGATGTCCCTGTACTATAGGTTGTTGACTCGCTGCAGGTAGTGAAAGGTAGAGATGTGTTGAGGTAACAACGTTGCTATTTAGAATAGAGTACGGTAGTATGGGGAAACGCACACATATGGACAATCTGAAAGTAACAGTAATATACGTTACAAGAGCGGTATGTTGAAGTTTTCATGTTCGAGGAAAAGTTTGAAAAAGCGAAACGTAGTTGAGCTTTTTTAATTTCCGAGAATTGAAAGAAAACATACCGCTCGTGTATCGTACATTATTTTGTGCGAAGATCGTTTATTACATACCTGAAAGAGGAATTTCTAATTAGATGCAAAGAAATCTCCATCTTGGTTTCTGTTCAATGACGGCAAACTTGCAAAACAAAAATATCTATCTTCAACATTGTTGCTTTAAAATGTTTTCTGTGTTTACTATACTCCAGCAGGCCGTGATGTACGTCTGTCTTTTTTTCCCCCAGTCTATAAATGCGAACTTAAAACAAACGGTAAGGTTATGTAATGATTTATTTTTAATTTCAATATTTTAACAATATTATTTATATAGCATATTGCAGTAATAACATCGGCAAGTTGTAGAGTTTACTTAATTTTTGCAAATATTTAAAAACAATAATTAACAGCGCAATATAGGTGAAATTGCAGTGGTAAGTTTCCAATTTATAATTATTACTATAGTGAACGTCTCTAAAAATAATATGTTAAAAGCCTAAAGCAGTAAAATCAATATATCACTTAAGCGGTAAGAAGAGGGAAATTGTTATGTGTGTTAGGTTGGGAATACTGAATGTGGAATTTTAGACTTTCCGCGGATTGGTTTTGTGCGGAAACCAAGCAAATACGCACGATCTCGCACAAATATATATTACACAATGACAATGTCAAAATAATGTGAAAAGCATTTATTCTCCTGTCTTTTATAAGCATTTGTGTTTACTTATACGCAGTGTTAATGGTGGAAATAAGCATGTAGCAATTTTAATTTCTTCATTTATCCTATTGGTTGTCTTTAGGAAGTGCAGTTACAGTACCGAATTGCAATGTACTACAAGATACATTTTCAGTGTCTCAAACGTAAATCTTTTTCAGTTGCCTACCAAACTCAGTTTGTACTGTGAAAAGCTGCGCTCTACGTCGCATGATTTTATAGGAGCAAAACGAAAAAACCTAACATCATTGCAGTCTCTAAGAGACAGTCCTTCAGTCTCGGGTGACTATGTCCACTAATTTGCTGTTTATATTACACAATGTTCCATATCCATTATTTTTTACATAAAATTGATTTCCACTTCTGTTTTACACGTTCAGTAACCGGTGTACTTGGTGTCTCATTAATTCTTTGTGTCATTTCCTCAACTAATTTGAGGGCTTCCGGCATCTCTTGCTCTGACTTTTCTAACCGTGTAATAGTTTCAGACACAGTTTGTATGAAAACCAAATTATTCGTCAGAACCTTCAAATCCAGAACGTTTTCCTTTGCGTATTTGTTGGCATTCATTCTCCAGTACCCCCACCCACTGTACGCTTTACCACTATACTCAGTACCAGTGGCGGCTCGTGGGTATTGAATTAAGGGGGGGGCTGCAATAAAAATAATCCAAGCAACTTACTTTATTTAAAGATTAGTTCCATGCGCCTTATCTTGTAAGTTGTGTTTAAATGAGACAGGCTCATGTTAGTAGATTTACTGGCATTTAAAAGAATCCTGCGGACAAAATTCCGGCACACCGGAGACGCTGATATAACCCCTGCTGTTGCGAGTGTCGTTAAATAAACCATAATTTAATTTTTTATATGTAGATTTGAACCTTAGAAATATCTAACTAGCGATGTTGTGGTTGGTTGTATAATATATATATATATATATATATATATATATAAAATCAATAAATGAAAAAAATAACTGAGTCAGAAATTGAATTCAGGATATTCAAGAGTACGCACCAGGGCGCTTGCCTCATTTATTGTGATGTAAGATGTTTCAGATTCCATTATGGTTTGAAAACATTTCTAGCAATGGCTCCTTCTTCTCATGAACAACATTTACTGTTCTTATTTTAAATCCATCTTGTTGCCCCAGCTGATGGAATTGTCTTTGAAACACATTAATCTAATACAGACCGTGTGGAGATCGAGAGAAGAAAGCAGGGATACTGGATAAATTAGCAAAAAATATGCGAGCCTTTGTATTTTGTTTAGCGGCTCTTTTCATTATGATATTCAACTGATTGGCACTTAATTTCACATTTCTCCTGAATTGTTAAGGTACTGAACTGAATAGACTGTAAATACTGTACAGAATTAAACATTGTTGCACTTGTTATACTGACAACATTAAAGAAAATGTATTTAAAACTGCGCGCTACTGACAAACTGCTGCAAATTTTGCAGCGCCTGGAAACTCTGTATTCACGGCAAGGGGCGGCAGAGAGCAGGGGTAAAACTAACGCGCAAAGCATCCTAGACGAGACTGGCAGCTCCAGGGGAGGAAGTGCCTTCACCCTATAGTCTCTGGTTTCGCTCTGGTAGCACCAGGGGAGGAAGTGACTTCACTAACGATTGCATGCATGTCATTGAGAGCGAAATTTTAAAAAAAAATTCGAGCCTCTAAATCAGGTATGTCAAAAATCAGACACTGAAAGTGCAGTGTATGTGCGCGGAACGCCGGTCTGTGCAGATTGCGTCATTCACGTGTTGCTCTTACCAGTTCTTAGCGGGAGGGATGTACAAGAATCTATGCTGCGCTTCTAGTGTTCAATTAAATTGATATTTGGACATTATAAACATACTTAGCAGAAGGAAAAAACACAATTATTATCAGTGTCTATATTTGACAATAATTGTAACACAAGAAACAATAGACTTACTCAGTTACAATTCACAATGCAGTCGTTTGTAGAGAATAATTTATTTACATGATTTGTATACAGTATTTGAAGAAAATATAAATATTGCAGTAATTTCGAAACAACAAAAAATGAACACAATATTTCATTTTACGTAGTAGATACTGATTATTTCAAAGTATTACTCTTTCATTGTTCCTCAAGCATTATTGGGACCATTGGTGCACAAATGCAAGAAAGAAAATATTTACTCCCAATTACATGCAATAGAACATTGTGAGGCTTTTACACTGGAATCATTTCCTTGCTGTATATTAATATAAATTCACATTATTGTTAATAAATTGCATAAATTAAGCTTGAATTTAAATGTATATATAGTTTATTTGGAAAACGTTGAGAGCAAGTTTTAGCAAGTTGGGAGCGTTACTGAATTCAGTTAAAAGTGTACTTCACAAGCTGTGAAGCGAGGACATTTTCTTTATGTCAGGTTTAAAGATTTGTTAACGTAAGTATATGAAGATAATATAGCAACGTGAGGTGGAAAATCCGCCATTATGTATTATTTTTCCGCCTTACAAATAGTTGCTTTCTTCCTTCCCTTACAACCTCAAGAGCCTCACATGTATTCCTCACTATATTCTCATCACTTATCAGCTTATCAAATAAAAGTTGTAAGTCGTCTAACCATTGATGGCTGTGTTAGTACAGACTCCAAAACAACATCATTGTCATGTTTGTCTTGCCGTGAGAGTACTGATTAAGAAATAAGAGCTGGCGAATATTATATTTTGAGAACTTTACTAATATGATTTAAATTCTCACATCACTATTAGGTCCACATGATATGATGAAAGCCTTTCATTTTAAAATAATTACTATTGGCTGAGGAAAACATCATAACAGTTATGTTATATGATTCATGATTTCTCTTCTTCGTTATATCTGTGGACTCCTCACTTTATTTTTCATAACGCATTCAGAGTCACAGCTCAATGAGCTCCCGTACTGATCTGTGTTACTGAAACAAAAGCTGATCTGCTACTTTAGGTACTGTACAGCCACAATCTACTATATACAGTCGCGAAGCTCAATATGTAGTAAAAATGCAAACATGGGTAGTTGCCCACCACTAGGATCGCTACTATCGCCTCATCATCGCAGATCTCTCTCCTAGCAGACGACAAAATATGTTACACTTTCGCTGTCGTGTTCTTTTGGAAAAATTAACACCTTCCTTCCATTATTGAAATATTAAATGCATAAAGTTAATTTATTATTTTAATGAAGTATATTAAATTCCACCATAAACTCGAAGATACCTGCAAGAAATAAGTTAATATAATTTTTGTTTGTGCAAAACGAACTGAAATTTACTATAATAGCTTCACTCATTCAAGATTATAGCGATAATTAACTATGAAACCAATAAATATTAATTTGCATTTCCCTTTACAACAATAATAATGGAAATATGAATTGATGGAGTAACTTACGTGTACCGGTACTTGTAGTGTAGGCTTACGTAGTTAACAAAGTGGGATGAGGTTAAGCAATAATAATCACACCAGAATTGGAAATGAAACGTGATCAATAAATTTTATTGTAACAGACTTTTTCTACGTCTCTAGTAAAGCAACAAATAAAAATAACAACAAAATTAACAGCTATAATTAAAAACATATCCTTTGAAATAAAAAGTAGGCCTAAGCAATAATAATCCCACCAGAATTGAAAATAAAACGTGATCAATAAATTTCATTAAAATAAACTTAATTTTTTTCTACGTCTTTAGTAAAATAACACATAAAAATAATAACAAAATTAATAGCTACAATTAAAAATATATCCTCTGAAAAAAAAAGTAGACCTAACCTTCATTCCTCTGGAAATTTAGCAGCCTAAGTGCCAGAACTTTAACCGGTATCTATTGTCCTTTCGGTTAGACTCAAACATTTCATTGTGAAATTCAAGGATATAATGTATTCTAACAGTCACAAAGAACTTCAAAATTAAGAGTTTTGTTTCTGCACAGCATTCTTGTGGAAACCCAGGAACCTTTCTGAATCTTTCGGAAATCGGAAAAAGGGTAACTCTGGCCTCTTTCTCTTACTGTTGCTACAATTTATATCACTACAAACGTCTCCTCCTTGTCCCATATTATTATTCCAATTATTATATTTTAGCCATTAACATTTTCATTACAACCAATAACGAACATTTCACAAGCATCAATGTGAAATACGCAACGAGCTAGCACTCGATAGAAATACGACACAGTCCAAAGTCGACCATGGACAGTCTATTGTTTCTAATTGCTAACCGCTTGGAGCGCTTTATCACGAGATTTGCAAAAAAACACCTGAAGCTTCGCGACTGTATATAGTAGACTGTGGTACAGCCCTGTCGCGCTCCCCTCCAAGCCGATTCGCTCCCTCCAGGTAGGGGAATAGGAACTGCACGTCGCACAGAGACCAGTGCACAATGTGCAGGGTTTTGACATTCCTGCTCTAAATAGAGACTGTATTTGACAACATAAAACGAGACAAGAGCCTCAAATGTCTGGGGGTGCTGCAGCTCCGCAGCCCCTCTTCGAAAGCCGCCCCTGCTCTGTACGCAGTTATGCGGATTTCCCACTGAACTGCTCTATCGGGTCCGAAGTCTCGAAGCCTAGACATAAGCCCATGTTCCTCCCGCCGTGCACATGCTCGGGATGTCCATGTAAGGAAGCTGGAATGTTACAGCCGTCCGGGAAAGGAAGTCCGCGACGCGTGGTCGGACTAGGACACGTGGGGAAGTGTTTCACAGGGGCAGCTAAGCACACCATCAATTAAACAGCAAGAGCAGTGGCGGTGCGTCTATAAGAGCACAAGAGCACGTGAACACCTTGTTTCCATTAATGAACGACTAGTTTTATTATTTGATACCGTATTGACGTAGTGGGGATGTATAATATCAGAATCGAGTATTTTAAACTTCCCGCATCTTGCTTAAACTTCTTATGTAAACTTGGCAACATCCGTTCACGTACAAGCCGTGCTCTTTTCGAGATTGTTACAGGAATTTCACGCATGCGCGGGAGAAAATTGTTTTTAGCTGGCCGCTTATGACTCGTCAAGAGCACAAAGCGTTAAGTGAACATGATGAGTATCTATCCTACAGATGTCAGGTGCATCGGTGCCTATCGTTCACGTGCTATATCTCGAGGAGGAAATTTAAAAGCCTGTAGATGTCAGCATCTGAGTGTAGGAACGTTTACTTTACGTAGGTGTGTGTGTACAGTGCTGCTACGAGAGTGTAGTTTGTGAATTACTATACTTCAGTGTCGGCATAATAGCATAGTTTGGCTTTCAAACACGTGCTGGCTGACTGTGGTGGTGGTATGAATTTAAGTATTTGTATGGTAGTGTATAATATTTAAGAATAATATTTACTGGTATGTATTTATAGTAATCAATCTATGCGAATGGGATTACAGTACTGGTATAGGCTGTAGTGTATCAGTGTGTTGTGAATCAAAATATATTACTGAACATACGCGTTTCTAAATAACGGGACTGTGGTATGTATTCATTATTAACAAACGTAAACAATGAACTCTGTTCAATGAAATTTGGAACAGTAAAGAACTGGGTAAACTGGCTTAACCAGGAAAAATTGGAAGTAGAAAGACCGAGTTTCATTATTATTATTGTTATTATTATTATTATTATTATTACTATTATTATTATTATTATTATTATTATTATTATTATTATTAAATGGTATGAAAATTAACGTATCCAAAACTAATGTTATAACCTTTTCTAGAAAAACTTCTTCACTGAAATTTAATTATTACCGTATCTAAATAATGTACTAATTAACAGAACGGATTGCGTAAAAGATTTGGGAATATTCTTTGACAGTAAATTGTATTTTCATAGTCACGTTGATTACATTTACAATCACGCAATCAGAATGCTAGGAATAATACGGTCATAACTTATTCTTTTTCCACGCCCGATTCTCTTTTAATGCTATACTATACATTGGTGCGATCGAAACTCGAATATGCATCTGTAGTTTGGAACTCGATTACAACTACGGACTCGGCTAAATTAGAAAATATACAAAGAAAATTTATATCCTTATGTTCATTCAGATTTCTGCTCATTAATTCCGGGTACAGTTATGAAAGAAAATGTGAATATTTTAATTGTCAAAATCTATATGCTAGACGCCATGAGCTAGATTATCTGTTCTTTTGTAAAGTCCTCAAAGGTGATATATCCTGTGACTCTTTCTTAAACAATATTACCTTACGTATTCCAACAAAAGATATGAGAGCCCACAAACTTTTCTATATTAGAAATTCGAAATTCCTTTCACCAGTCTCCAGATGCATTAAAAATGCCAACATGCATGGCAGCGAATTCGATCCCTTCAATGTATAGACTTAGTTTGCTCTTGGCAACGATTTATCATTTATGTATTCTTTTAGGCATTATACTCAATTATCATTGTCTCATAGTATTCTTAGTTATCCATTCATCTTCATTATTGTAATTATATTTATGTGTAATAATTATTTTTGTTTTATGTTTTTGTTATATTTGTGCTGAACTGTAATTGGCCACTGGCTGTTGTACAGCACATTAAATAAATATAAATAAATAAATAAAATAAATTATTATTATTATTATTATTATTATTATTATTATTATTATTATTATTATTATTATTATTATATGTCGTTTTGAATTTATATACGGTTTTTTTCGATAGTGAAACATTGGAATCATGACATTTCATATTAGACTAAACGTACAATTTCAAATTCTTTTCGATTTTTGAACCACAAAATTGTGAACACATAATATTTTATCACGAGCCGCCACTGAGCAAGAGCAATTCAAGAGGCTCTTCGTGTTCGGAGTCTTCCACGCCACTGAAAGAGTGCACGCCGCTGATCTAATGAACATCGGGATTATTATTATTATTATTATTATTATTATTATTATTATTATTATTATTATTATTATATGTCGTTTTGAATTTATATACGGTTTTTTTTTCGATAGTGAAACATTGGAATCATGACATTTCATATTAGACTAAACGTACAATTTCAAATTCTTTTCGATTTTTGAACCACAAAATTGTGAACACACATAATATTTTATCACGAGCCGCCACTGAGCAAGAGCAATTCAAGAGGCTCTTCGTATTGGGAGTCTTCCACGCCATTGAAAGAGTGCACGCCGCTGATCTAATGAATATCGGGATTATTATTATTATTATTATTATTATTATTATTATTATTATTATTATTATATGTCGTTTTGAATTTATATACGGTTTTTTTTTCGATAGTGAAACATTGGAATCATGACATTTCATATTAGACTAAACGTACAATTTCAAATTCTTTTCGATTCTTGAACCACAAAATTGTGAACACACATAATATTTTATCACGAGCCGCCACTGAGCAAGAGCAATTCAAGAGGCTCTTCGTGTTCGGAGTCTTCCACGCCACTGAAAGAGTGCACGCCGCTGATCTAATGAACATGGGGTGTTATTGGTGTGCATGTCACAGACAGCTTGATATACGGACTCAATGTAGAGGACTCGCGATGTGTACGACACTACTAACAACCATTCTATGAACACGTGTGTTAGATGAAATTGTCTGTGTTGAACCATTAGCGGCGCATGACGCCGACACAATGCACTGCTACATCGTTCTATGCTTCTTCTGGTTGTGCCTTGTCTACAGTGTTGAATTCAGGTCTTATCCCCTTTGAGATTTATACTATAGCGAGGGGGGGGGGGGAGAGATGGAACCGACAGCAAAAGAAACAATAATTCAGATCATACGAAACAGTAACAGAGGTAGTCAATGTCAAAGGGAACGTACAGAATGAGTTCAATTAAAGAAATATGACTTTCATTCATTTATATTCGTTTTAAATATTACTAAATTTTAATACTTACTTACTTACTAGCTTTTAAGGAACCCGGAGGTTCATTGCCGCCCTCACATAAGCCCGCCATTGGTCCCTATCCTGAGCAAGATCAATCCAGTCTCTATCATCATATCCCACCTCCCTCAAATCCATTTTAATATTATCTTCCCATCCACATCTCGGCCTCCCCAAAGGTATTTTTCCCTCCCGCCTCCACTATATGCATTTCTGGATTCTCCCATACGTGCTACATGCCCTGCCCATCTCAAACGTATGGATTTAATGTTCCTAATTATGTCAGGTGAAGAATACAATGCGTGCAGCTCTGCGTTGTATAACTTTCTCCATTCTCCTGTCTCTTCATCCCTCTTAGACCCAAATATTTTCCTAAGAACCTTATTCTCAAACACTTTTAATCTCTGTTCCTCTCTCAAAGTGAGAGTCCAAGTTTTTCAACCATACAGAATAACCGGTAATATAACTGTTTTATAAATTTTAACTTTCAGATTTTTTGACAGCAGACTAGACGACGAAAGCTTATCAACCGAATAATAACAGGCATTTCCCATATTTATTCTGCGTTTAATTTCCTCCCGAGTGTCATTTATATTTGTTACTGTTGCTCCCAGTTATTTGAAATTTTCCACCTCTTCAAAGGATAAATCTCTAATTTTTATAGTCCCATTTCGTACAATATTCTGGTCACGAGACATAATCATATATTTAGTCTTTTCGGGATTTACTTCCAACCCTATCGCTTTACTTGCTTCAAGTAGAATTTCCGCGTTTTGCCTAGTCGTTTGTGGATTTTCTCCTAACATATTCACATCATCCGCATAGACAAGAAGCTGATGTAACCCGTTCAATTCCAAATCCTCTGTGTTATCCTGAACTTTCCTAATGACATACTCTAGAGCGAAGTTAAAAAGTAAAAGTGATAGTTCATCTCCCTGCTTTAGCCCGCAGTGAATTGGAAAAGCATCAGATAGAAACTAGCCTATACGGACTCTGCTGTACGTTTCACTGAGACACATTTTAATTAATCTAACTAGTTTCTTGAGAATACCAAATTCAATAAGAATATTATATAAAACTTCTTTCTTAACCGCGTCATACGCCTTTTTGAAATCTATGAATAACTGATGTACTGTGCCCTTTTACTCCCATTTTTTCTCCAATATCTGTCGAATACAAAAAATCTTATCAATATTCCATCTATTATGCCTAAAACCACACTGATGATCCCCAATAATTTCATCTACATATGGAGTTAATCTTCTCAAGAGGATATTCGACAACATTTTTTACGACGTCAACAAAAGTGGTATAATATACAGTAATACAGATAAATAATGTACAAAGAGTTAACCAAACAATATTACAAATAGGAATAAATTTTAAGCTACATCCTTAAGGAACAAATTAATATGGAACACTAGCTTACCCACAGGCATAAGTGTAATAAGAATGTCTAACTTCTATCTAATAACAACTTTCTAAGCTTATTTTGAAACGACGTTAGAGTCTGACAGTCTCTCATCTCGCGCGGGAGAGATGTCTGAGGAATGCAGCACTAAACATGATGAAGAGTGTGCGGAAATTCTATGTTGAAGATTAGATATTTACTGTATAAGTGGGCTTACTGGAAAAAGTTGGTGACTACATAGGAAAGCAATGAGTCTTAAGGCTGGTTCACAATAAACCGGGAACGGAAACGACAACGAGAACGAGAACGGAAATAATGTTAAAATAAATGTATTTAAATGTGGGCATTCACAATAGTTGATTGTGAATGTTAAAATGAATGTATTTAAATGTGGGCATTCACAATAGTTAATTGTGAATGTTAAAATAAATGTATTTAAATGTGGGCATTCACAATAGTTGATTGTGAATGTTAAAATAAATGTATTTAAATGTGGGCATTCACAATACTTGATTGAATGTTAAAATAAATGTATTTAAATGTGGGCATTCACAATAGTTAATTGTGAATGTTAAAATAAATGTATTTAAACGTGGGCATTCACAATAGTTAATTGTGAATGTTAAAATAAATGTATTTAAATGTGGGCATTCACAATAGTTGATTGTGAATGTTAAAATGAATGTATTTAAATGTGGGCATTCACAATAGTTGATTGTGAATGTTAAAATGAATGTATTTAAATGTGGGCATTCACAATAGTTGATTGTGAATGTTAAAATGAATGTATTTAAATGTGGGCATTCACAATAGTTGATTGTGAATGTTAAAATAAATGTATTCAAATGTGGGCATTCACAATAGTTGATTGTGAATGTTAAAATAAATGTATTCAAATGTGGGCATTCACAATAGTTCATTGTGAATGTTAAAATGAATGTATTTAAATGTGGGCATTCACAATAGTTAATTGTGAATGATAAAATGAATGTATTTAAATGTGGGCATTCACAATAGTTAATTGTGAATGTTAAAATGAATGTATTTAAATGTGGGCATTCACAATAGTTAATTGTGAATGTTAAAATGAATGTATTTAAATGTGGGCATTCACAATAGTTAATTGTGAATGTTAAAATGAATGTATTTAAATGTGGGCATTCACAATAGTTAATTGTGAATGTTAAAATGAATGTATTTAAATGTGGGCATTCACAATAGTTAATTGTGAATGTTAAAATGAATGTATTTAAATGTGGGCATTCACAATTAACTATTGTGAATGCTCACATTTAAATACATTTATTTTAACAATATTACCGTTCTCGTTCTCGTTGTCGTTTCCGTTCGAGTTTATTGTGAACCAGCCTTGACCTACTCTTTTCATGTAAGCCCACGTTTATATATACAGGATGGATGGTCTTGCAGATTTCCAGAGCGAGTAGCTCATGTTGTATGCATTCACCCTAGGGACTGAGGACAGCAAGTGGGTTATTTGTTAGGTATATCCCATTCCTCTAGCCCCATTGTAGCTCAGTGAACTTATGACTCCTCATCAAAGGAACTAAAGTTCGACTCCTGGTAAATCCTATAACATGTTAAGTGCATAAATGGGGTATGGAGAAGTACTTCGATTTTCTTGCCATAAACATTCCACCTTTTCTCTTTTCCCGTTATATTCTTTCATATTCAAATAGTTTCCACAGCTTAACAGTGTCCTTAAAAGGACTCGTCATCATTATTACCGCTTCCCATCGTTACCGTCATTGTCGTCATTATCAACTTCGCGCTACTTGGGCCTCTAGTCTGCCCTGTCGCCATAGTCCAGCCGTGGCGAGAACGTGACTCGCGAGACATTGTGGCTCGCAGTGATAAATGTGCATTTCGCTTGCTTCTAACCTCCGCCAACCCCCACCCTCTCACTCACTGGAGTCAAACTCCGTTCCATTTGTATTTGTCTCTGACCTGCGAGTGGCATATGTCTCTCTCAAAACCATGTACGAAAGTTCCAAGTAGGATGGGAGGACGCATTTTTTTGATGTCAATATGATGAGAATATTAAATGTATAATTTCTTCACAAGTATTACTAGGAAAACGGTTGTATAACATAAAACGGCATTATACTACATGTTACTGATGAAACATTAAATGGTTAAGTGTTATTGTTGTCATCATCATCATCATCATCATCATCATCATCATCATCATCATCATCATCTTTGTACGTCGACCCTTTTTCAGCAGATGTACGAATAATGCGGTTAGCTCTTCAATTTGAACTCACAGATTTACAATGTGATGTCAAATGAAAGCTAGATGTAAGGACTTGACAAATGTTGAACTTTCAAATCTTTGCCAAAAAATAAATATCCAAAGCTTCGTTCTTTCGCTTGCTCCGTTGAAGCAATGTTCGCTACAACTTACGTTTGTGAAAAATTATTTTCAACAATTAAAATAGTAAAAACCAAATTTAGATCACGACTGACAGACCAATACCTTCGTGATCAACTACGACTGGCAGTAAGTGACATAATTCCTGATTTCGAAACTCTGTCGCAGAGACATTCTGAAGAGAGTTAATTTTAGGTTGTCGTATTATTCATTTATTGTTCATTTCTTTCTTCGTTACACGTACTAAACATTAGTTGTAGCCTTATACTGTATAAAATTATATTTAAGTGCTTGACGTAAGGAAAATGAAAATCCGTTAATAAGTCAGACAGTTGCTTCACTTCCCCTTCGGGTGTCCGCCTCCCTCCATAGGCGCTATGCACGTTGCAGGTTACACAGTGGCTCGGCGCACGATTTCATTTTCGCCACCACTGCACAGTCTATCTTGGTCTAAGCTTTCTGGCTTTTCTTATTTTACAAAAACTAGAATATAATTCAGCATTTTTTTTTTTTTTTTTTTTTTTGGAATGCGACTTAAATGTTCGCTTCAGTGTTTCAGGTCCTTCACTCCAGCCCTTTCCTAGTGTCTTCGCTTTCTTTTGTTTCGGAGTATCACGCCTGCAATACTTCCCCAATACCTCATTTCTGTCGAATTTCTTTCAGTGAATGTTAGAATCTCTGACGCTATGGAGCTTTATCTTTGTTCGAGTTCTTGTTTTATTAAAATCTATTTTAGTTGCTCGCTTATAAAGCGTTTCATGTTCTCTACAACAGAGCTTCGCAGCGAAACCAGTGCAAGCTATGACATGTAACTACTGATCGACTATTGTTGACTACTGACAGGGTTGCCAGATACAGGAATTGGAACTGTCGTACCAACATGTGAAAATTGTCGTATTTTAGCATTAAGTTGTCGTACATTTCTCAGCTTCCTAATATATATAATTCTAGTCCACCGCTGTACAGTAATGGTTAACATGTCTAACTGTGAAATAAGCAGGTCGGGGTTCAAATCCTGTTTGAGACAAGATACCTGGTTGTTGAGGTTGTGTTCGGGGTTTTCCCTCAACCCATTAAGAGCAAATGCTGGGTAACTTTCGGCGTTGGAATCATTTCGCTGGCTTTATCACCTTCATGTCATTGACGCCAGATAAGCATCGCAGTTCATAAAGAATCGTAAAATAAACCTATATATATATATATATAGGTTATGTATACCAGTAAATTTCAGTTCTATAGTCCCGTCGCTCTAATTTCCGGCAGCCAATCGCGTTGCAGGTCGCCTAGATTTAAACGTGTGCGTCTTGTGATTCGCTGATTCATTTCTTAAGGCTCGATAAATACTTAATATAATCGCCCGCCATTTTAGCTCTTTTTTTAGCGTTCGCAGAAAATACACGAAGACGTTATTTGCCGCTCAATTATTTGCTGAATTACAGTGTGTTTGATTTATTATCATAGAAGCTACGACATGATAATGTTTAACGGTGCTGCAAATAGATACCTCATATGGTAGCTCGGCAATGTGAGAACGAAAATGGCGAACGATACTACCTACCTAGACTTCATAGAGCCTTTACTTTCTAAGACGTAAGCAAAGGGGCGGAGTCACGCCGGAAATAACAGCGTCGGGACTTTAATTAAGAATACAGTGAAACTTCCCTTAACGGACACTTCCCAATAGCGGACTCCTCTCAATAGCGGACATTTTAAAATTCCCCTGCAAAATAACATTGGCCCTTATGATAAAATTCTTCGAAATAGCGGACATTCTCAATAACGGACGCGGACACTGAAATGTATCTCCCAACAACAATTAAAACTTCCAAATAATGGACAGCGTGAAAGAAAAAAAAAGAAGGTTGTAAATTAAACGGAATTCTAACGGAATTCTTTGCAACAATAATTGTCGTGCGTTTGAACGTTCTTGTACTTTATTGAAGGTAAGCAGCACAGTTGTTAGTTGTGATACTGCACGTGAGCAGTCCGTACTTTCTTAGTTTGTCAAGTTGAGTGTTCGGAAGTACAGTCACATTAAAAATGTCACAAAAACGTAAATGTTTGTCACTAAAAGAGAAAGTGGATATTGTAAAGCATAGTGAGAAGGAGAAATTAAGTGTTCGCGAGCTGGCCACAAAGTTTAATGTGGGAAAAACTCAGGTTAGTGAAATTTTGAAAAACAAGGATGTTATTTTAAAATCATACACTGAGAATGCAAATGAGAACACAAAAAGAGATTTTCCTAAAACTGAGGGGCTTGCCATTGACAATTTAACATGAATGGTTCTGCCGTGCTAGAGCAAAAAAGATGTCTTTATCTGGGATTTCTCTCTGGATAAATACTGTAAACAATCTCACTGTCTACTGTATTGTACAGTAAAATGTAGTGTTGAATATGTATGAGAAATTTTAATGTACTGTATACAGTACATACTAACGATTTTCTAAATAGCGGACACTTCTCAATAACGGACATTTAATTTTTCCCCGGCGGTGTCCGGTATTGGGAAGTTTCACTGTACTATTAATTACTGTTCATATCCATAATGACATTCAACATTGAAACAAATCACCATTCATTTCATCATCTATACTGTAATCGCCGTAAAATGCCGCTTAGAAACAGCTTTGATATATTTAAAGTCAACAGAAATTTGATCTTTAGCGACAGATATTCTACAGAGTGATTTATATAGAACTGACACATTTCTTTCCTTAACTATTCCGTTGGAAATTCATTCAATGACCCAATTTTAGCACCAAATTAAGCAGAATGTTCTGGAGTTTCGATTCCTTGTCATTAGATGCGCAGATGTTTATGTTTTATTCCTATTGTTGGCAGCACTAGATGCGCAGATGTTTATGTTTTATTCCTATTGTTGGCAGCTGTTTTCGACACTTTGTGTCAACGTGAAAATGCAGTACACATTAAATCAACGACTCTTCCTTGTGAAGCAATACTGGATTACGAATTCAATTACAGCTACTCAAAGGGCATACCAGAGAGAATTTGGTTTTCGCAATCCTCCCAAAAGAAACACAATATTGGGACTGGTAAACAAATTGGAAACAACTGGATCTCTGGTGAGTGAAAAGGGCAAGCATCGTTCATCTAGGCTTCCCACGGTTGTTGACGTAAGAGCACGACTGGAGCAGTCGCCCAAAAAAATCATTAAGACTTTTGTCTTTGAGTTTGTTGAGCAACTGGATGATGTAGAGCTGAGTCAAGGATATTTTCAGCAAGATGGCGCTACATGCCATGAATCTATGGAACTACAGTAATTGCAAGTTTCTTTGACGACCGAATAATTTCCAGGAACCTGTGGCCACCGAGATCTCCGGATTTGACAACGCCGGACTTCTTTCTATGGGGTTACTTAATCTCCCAAAATTCCTCTACATTTTAGGTATAATAAGTTGTCGCTAGCACAATTCGTTTTGAAACAATTAATGAAATAAATGTGTCAGTTCTATATAAATCACTCTGTAGTATCAATCAATGGAGCGCTCAAAATTATATAAAATTAAATCATCTACAGTCGACTCAAACTCGACACCTCTATAATGTCGGCGCGTTCTTAATGATACTGCGGTTCTATTTCAATGATAAAAGACTTCATTTGTCGAACGAACAAGGAAGTTAATAGAATTAAATCTTTATTACTTTGATGCATTGAAGATTTATGAATCATATGACGAGACAAAGAAGAATGCAGAAAATAGAAAAGACTGGAGAATGCTGGCTTCGCAGTGAAAGACCTGCCCCTGGGCAGAACACTATGAATGAATGAATACTTTGATATAACCGCGCCGTGTACGTAAACCTAGACTGAAGATGACAAATTATGACTTACATGGCAAGCATAGTTACGCTCCTTTAAATCATTTTTCTTTTATATTAGTCAATATCACTTTTGTTGACGTCATACAAAATTTTGTCCAATATTCTTTTGAGAAGATTAACTCCATATGTAGTTAAAATTATTGGGGATCATCAGTGCGGTTTTAGGCGTAATAGATCAACTATTGATCATATATTTTGTATTCGACAGATAATGGAGAAAAAATGGGAGTATAAGGGTACAGTGCATCAGTTATTCATAGATTTCAAAAAGGCATATGACTCGGTTAAGAGAGAAGTTTTATATGATATTCTTATTGAATTTGGTATTCCCAAGAAACTAGTTCGATTAATTAAAATGTGTCTCAGTGAAACATACAGCAGAGTCCGTATAGGTCAGTTTCTGTCAGATGCCTTTCCAATTCACTGTGGGCTAAAGCAAGGAGATGCACTATCATCTTTACTTTTTAACTTTGCTCTAGAGTATGCCATTAGGAAAGTCCAGGATAACAGGGAGGGCTTGGAATTGAACGGGTCTCATCAGCTTCTTGTCTCTGCGGATGACGTGAATATGTTAGGAGAAAATTCACAAACGATTAGGGAAAACACGAGAATTTTACTTGAAGCAAGTAAAGAGATAGGTTTGGAAGTAATCCCGAAAAGACAAAGTATATGATTATGTCTCGTGACGAGAATATTGAACGAAATGGAAATATAAAACTAGGAAATTTATCCTTTGAAGAGGTGGAAAAATTCAAATACCTGGGAGCAACAGTACAAATATAAATGATACCCGGGAGGAAATTAAATACAGAATAAATATGGGAAATGCGTGTTATTATTCGGTTGAGAAGCTTTTATCATCCACTCTGCTGTCAAAAAATCTGAAAGTTGGAATTTATAAAACAGTTATATTACCGGTTGTTTGTATGATTGTGAAACTTCGACTCTTACTTTAAGAGAGGAACATAGGTTAAGGGTGTTTGAGAATAAGGTGCTTAGAAAATATTTTTGGCTAAGAGGGATGAAGTTACAGAAAAATGGAGAAAGTTACACAACACAAGACTGCACGCATTGTATTCTTCACCTCACATAACTTAATTAGGAACATTAAATCCAGACGTTTTAGATGGGCAGGGCATGTAGCACGTATGGGCGAATCTAGAAATGCATATAGAGTGTTAGTTGGGAGACCGGAGGGAATAAGACCTTTAGGGAGGCCGAGACGTAGGTGGGAAGATAATATTAAAATGGATTTGAGGGAGGTGGGATATGATGATAGAGACTGGATTAATCTTGCTCAGCATAGGGACCAATGGCGGGCTTATGTGAGGGCGGCAATGAATCTCCGGGTTCCTTAAAAGTCAGTAAGTAAGTAAGTAAGTAAGTAAGTATTAGTCAAGGATATATTTAATGAAGAAATCTTGTCTAAAAGGGACGAATTAACCATCAGTTTTATTTTAATTATAAACTAACATTAAAGTTCCAAAATATTTTTTTTTTCCCTTCAGTGAAATTGTCGTACAAAATTACGTACGACATAGAGTGCTGTCGTACCTCGTACAATTAGTCAAAATAATCGTATGCGTACGACTATATGCGTACGTATGGCAACCCTGACTACTGATATCACTGAAGAAGGGGTCACTATGACCCAGTACTGCGACCTTGTAGGCCTTTTGTGTCACCTCCCCCCCCATCTAAGCACATTCCCAATCTACACCTGCCGATTCCGCTAAGGTTATCTGTACTATGTCTAGACTTCGAAGCAAACAACGGCGCTCGTCCTTTGGCAGCCCTCGTCGCGCGTCGCCAGCTGGAAACAGTAGAACCACGAGAAAACCCAACTACCACCCACTTTGGCCACAATTTTCGCTATGGAGTTTTCAATCAAAAATCCCAGGGATAACCAGGACTCAAACCCGGACTGCTTGCATGCCGTAGGGAATGAGGATCTTTATGTTAATGTTATGTTTTTTATTTAACGACGCTCGCAACTGCAGAGGTTATATCAGCGTCGCCGGATGTGCCGGAATTTTGTCCCGCAGGAGTTCTTTTAAATGCCAGTAAATCTACTGACACGAGCCTGTTGCATTTAAGCACACTTAAATGCCATCGACCTGGCCCGGGATCGAACCCGCAACTTTGGGCGTAGAAGGCCAGCGCTATA
The DNA here is from genome assembly GCF_040183065.1 of Periplaneta americana. Taxonomy (NCBI): domain Eukaryota; kingdom Metazoa; phylum Arthropoda; class Insecta; order Blattodea; family Blattidae; genus Periplaneta; species Periplaneta americana. The sequence continues at coordinate 175,773,838 of NC_091124.1, forward strand.
CCAACTCGCCAACCAGGTCGACGAGGGATCTTTATGTTAAGGGTTGCAGTATACAGAAGCTATCAGTATGAATGTAGGCCTACGTATAGCCAATGTTATGAATGGATGTGAATCAGTTTGCTATTCACGTTTGTCAGTTACAATATGCACCTTGAATGCTGAAGTTTTCTCTTGAACGCGAAGTATTTATGAACGATTCCCACGTTCGTAAAAATTCAGCGCTTAAATTGCAAAGTCTTTCTTTTCTGTGAAGTTCCCTAGTGTGAAAATTTCAATCGTAATAAATAGATTTATAACTAAATTAATAGAGACAGACAGTTTAAATTCCACTAAAGACAAACGAAATATTTAGACGAAAGAACGCTTTCTTACAAAATCAACATGCATACTTGCTCAACAGGTTGGAATTTCCAACACTTCTGCACAAAACTCTCAAAACTGAAACTCTATACTCGCCACCAGCGTGGCTCAGTCGATTAAGGCGCTTGCCTGCCGGTCTCAAGTTGCGCTCGGACGCGAGTTCGATCCCCTCTTTGGCTACTTACCTATACCTTATTCATCTCTCGTAAAAAATCTTGGCTTCTTTTTCGATAATAATCTAAATTGGAATTTTCAAGTTAAAGAAACGATAAAAAAATATGTTCCTCCATTCACTGTTTGAGTCGCTTAAGAAACTTCTTGCCCCAGCAACTAAAACTTACCCTAGTACAAACCCTAGTAATGCCGCACTTCGATTATTGTGACGTTTTGTTAAGTGACCTAAGTTCTGAACTGTCAGTCAAGTTACAGCGAGTTCAGAATATGCGCGTCAGATACGTATGTAACATCCGACGATATGATCACCGTCCTTCGCAAGTCTTTCCTGGCTCCGACTTAAAGAACGTAGAACTTTACACTCTTTGTCTTTACTCTTTCGAATTCTGCACACTTCAACACCAAATTACCTTTCGTCTCGTTTCTCTTATCTATACTCTAACCACGACGTAAATACCAGATCACTTATTTGTGGCGCGTTAAGTATACCTCTTCCTAGAACATCTCGTTATTCATCATCTTTTACAGTATTCACCTCGCGACAATGGAACTCCCTGTCACAAAGTATTAGGGGTTGCAAGACAATAAACAGTTTTAAAAACAGCTTAAAAGATAACCTTCTTAGCATTTCACTCCAATCATACTGATTTAAACTATCACTGACTACATTGTTACTCCTTCCTTTAGACATGCATCCTGATTGTGCTGTATTTTCAAAATTGTCTCATAATAATCTCTTTCTATTATCTAACATTATTTGAAATATATTAACATTCTATGTATTTTAGCTTAATTCTGCTACATAGATTGTATTTCAGTGTTTAATTAATAGTTCATAGTATTTTGTTGTTTAATTCGTAAATAACTCTTGTATACATGTAGCTCTTATCTAAATCAAATTGTTGAATTATTTGTAAGTTGATACATATGTATGTATACTTTTTGCTGGTTGAGTGGAAGAGAAGGCCTTACGGCCTTAACTCTGCCAGCTAAATAAATCATTATTATTATTATTATTATTATTATTATTATTATTATTTGGGTTTTTCTGAGGTTTTCTCCAATAGTAAGGTGAAAGCCAGGTAAACTATGGCGAATCCTCGGCCTGATCTCGCTATCACCAATCTCATCGACGCTAAATAACCTAATAGTTGATACAGCGTCGTTAAAAACCAACTAAAAACTCTATACTTAAACGTATAAAGTATAAACTATCATATAAGAATTGCGGCCTGCTAACCTTGTCATAAGACTGAATTCTTGTAACTTGTTCCTGAATGAGGTTCAAGGATGAGAAATTGAACATCACTTTTTTTTGACGTGAATACGTGTATAAGTTCGGTCCAGTACTAGGATGCCATATACTAGAAAGTCGACCGACACATTTTCAGGCCAGTTTTGTCGCACCTATAATTTCTAAACTACACGACATATTCCAGTGAAGTAAACGGTGATCGACAGACGAAGGATCAATGTACATTATCTTGAATTGAGGTGGGTGACGTCATCTAGCGATTAGCAGGTGGGGGAAAGTTGAGGCACGAATTGGTGGGTTGCGCGGCAGTGTAACTCGAGAAAGCGAAGCGATAGAACGTTCGTAGTGATGTCAAAGGATTCGTAACAAAGAAGACTACAATCTCAATTGAGCAACAGTCAGCAGTCGATAAGTTAAATTGGAAAAATTCGCGAGTGAAGTTGAGTGAAGAGGGACAAGTCACAATATCGAGGCACGTGCAGCGCAAATGGTGGCCGATGTATAAGCAACGATATAACACCATGGTTACTATATAGCAACCTTCATCTTTATTGTCAATACACACAAGATGGCGACCTATCACAAAATTATATTTGACTACTAAACATGAGTGCCCCACAGACAAGAATGTAATACTAATTTGTGCGAGATCGTGCGTATTTGCTTGGTTTCCGCACAAAACCAATCCGCGGAAAGTGTAAAATTCCACATTCAGTATTCCCAACCTAACACACATAACAATGTCCCTCTTCTTACCGCTTAAGTGACATATTGATTTTACTGCTTTAGGCTTTTAACATATTATTTTTAGAGACGTTCAATATAGTAATAATTATAAATTGGAAACTTACCACTGCAATTTCACCTAAATTGCACTGTTAATTATTGTTTTTAAATATTTGCAAAAATTAAGTGAACTCTACAACTCCACTAAAGTTACTGCATTAGTGATGCAAGTAACATTAAGGAAGCCGTGAAAAAATCAACAAGATTCCAGATGCCGATGTTATTACTGCAATATGTTATATAAATAATATTGTTAAAATATTAAAATGAAAAATAAATCATTACATAACCTTTTTTTTTTTAAGTTCGCATTTATAGACTGGGGAAAAAAAAGACAGATGTATATCACGGCCTGCTGGAGTATAGTAAACACAGAACGATTTAAAGCAACAATGTTGAAGATAGATATTTTTGTTTTGCAAATTTGCCGCCATTGAACAGAAACCAAGATGGAGATTTCATAGCAACTAATTAGAAATTCCTCTTTCAGGTATGTAATAAACGATCTTCGCACAAAATAATGTACGATACACGAGCGGCATGTTTTCTTTCAATTCTCGGAAATTAAAAAAGCTCAACTACGTTTCGCTTTTTCAGACTTTTCCTCGAACATGAAAACTTCAACATACCGCTCTTGTAACGCATATTACTATTTCCTGTCATCCGCCTCAGCTTCCAAATAGGTTTATCCCTCCATCTCGGTGGAAGGAGAAAAATTATGGCTTCTATCGGAGAATTGGTATATCTGCATTCACGAGAGGAGTTTCACCGTTTTTATTGCTTATAATATTATGGAAGCAAAATATTGTAACGAGAGGCAATTAACGCCCGGGGATAACAGTAATTGCTGATAGCATGCATTTGCACTTCAAAGAATTGTATTGTATTGTTAAGGGTTAGAGGAAGTGTAAAAATGTGAATTGAAGAAAAATAAACTGTAGACCAGCGGTGACCAAAACTCGAGCTACAGTGATTACATGTGACAGACAGCCTATGAAGTAAGGAGACGGAGGAAAGGTACTGGGCATGAAAACTACAACCAGTGGTGGTTCCTGTACTAACATCTTGAACAATCCCGCGGATAAAAATCACAAGCTTTGCTGTATCAGTAATGTCACTGCTGTCATCAAGAGCCAGTGAATAATATACGATTTTTCTTACTTCTTTTTTTTAACCCTCCTCTTGAATATAATCAGAAATTTTCTGAATTCTTTTCTCGATACTTGGTCGAGAAATTCGTAGTTTTTCAAAATTAAAAACTTCTTTTGGACAAGTTATTTAAGCAATTTTAATCACTACTCTTTTGAGAAATTCTGTTCTATTAAAAGGCTTTAAAGCACGAGATATTTCAAACCCCATTAGATAGCTGACTTCCTTACATTTATTTATGTCACCTTCCTCTTCCAGGTTAGACTTAAGGCATGTTAATTCTTGGCGTTTAACAGTTCGTTGTTGCATAATATTGAATCAGTTTTTCTACAATATCATTATTAAATGAATAAATAATAAATAGTTACCCTCATCTAAAGATTAAGAAGATTAAAATTGAGATAAAACTTAATAATTTGATCCTTCTCGGGAGAAGATCTAAAAATATCAATATTCATGCAAGTACAGAAGAATTACAGAAATACATAGCCTAATAATAATAATAATAATAATAATAATAATAATAATAATAATAATAATAATAATAATAATAATAATATCGTACATTATTCAGCGTGGAAATTAATATGATGAAAGAGTAATGGAACGGAGAAAAATTCTCTCCGGCGCCGGGATTTGAACCTGGGTTTTCAGCTCTACGTGCTGATGCTTTATCCACTAAGCCACAGAGAATTTTTCTCCGTTCCATTACTCTTTCATCGTATGATGACGCAGAATATTTGCATGGAAATAGCATGGTACATTAAAATAATATACAGTATATGATATGCGTAAATCACTTCGTGATTTAAGACGGCGCTTATTCCATCGGATCCCGGCCAACTAGTCACTCATATCGAGTGCACCTCAGCACATGTGTGGACTTCAGTCCTACGTTCATAGACATCTATGTAGTGCAGAGGGCGGCCACTAGAGGGAACCCAAGAGTTGGAACTTAAACTGAGACGATTCTTTCCGACGCCGGGGTGGGTATCCGGTGTGGCTTAGTGGATAAAGCATCAGCACGTAGAGCTGAAAAGCCGGTGCCGGAGAGAATTTTTCTCTGTTCCATTACTCTTTCATCGTATGATGACGCAGAATATCTGCATGGAAATATCATATGTACTTCGGTACATTAAAATAATAATAATATATGTGGAAATTAATGTTTCAATATACTCCTAATTGAACCGTTGAGCAAAGTAAACATATTACATTTTGTCCGTTAAAACAATAAAAAAAATGTTCTCCTTCTCATTCTTTACGAAATCGCCTCGTACTGCTTGTAGAGCGACAGGATACCGCCACTGCTTGCCTTCAGTACGTGAATGAAGCACACGGCAATGTACAGGAAACTCCTCGTACCCGTTTGAATGTCTGTGATTACACGATGTAATCACGACACCCACTTTGGTCACCGCTGCTGTAGACTTATTATATGTTAGTGAAATCAGTAAATACATCTTTGAGCAGAAATGAAACGTAATATTTTGAGTGGAGCACAGAAGTGAACACAAGGCAAGAGATACAAGGATTGAGCGATAAAATGAAGAACCTGGAAACGATTCCCCACAATTCTTTGGAATGACATTCTTGAAAGAGTGGACAACACAAGTAAGGTCCTTCAGTTGGAGGATGGGAATATAATTGTCGATCCTGGGTCTCTAAAAACCTTTCCTCAGGAAATTGGAGACAAATTTAGTGAATACGAATTGAAAGTCAGAAGTAGGTGTCCAGATTCAACTTATAATAGAGATGTGGAAAAATGGGAACGAAAGCAAAGTAAGGTCCCTGAGCGAAATAGCGCCATGTATACCTTTAACGCCACCCTATTAAAATTTGTTAACGACACAAGTTTTCGGTAGTGCACTACTGCATTCGCTTGCAATCTAGTGATGAAATGAGTTACTAGTTGTCCGCTGACATTTACGAGTGACATGATATTCCATCATTTTCTTGTTGTGTTGATAGTGAATGGCTGTTCTTATATCAAGGTAAGAGGCAATATTTTATTTTGTGTGTTGAGCAAATAATAACTATATTAAACTATATATTTTCTTGATCTTTAAACATTATTCTATATATAGAAAGTATTTGCTATCTATAAAATTTGAAAATGTTATAGAAACAGGCATGTCATGTTATCAAGTACTCAGTACCGCTTTAACGCCACGTGGCGTTAAAGGTCTACAGACAAAATTTTAGGTTATGTTAGTACTAAGGCTGACAGTACAGCATCAGTGTGAAAACATCAGGAAAATCACTAAGCTTTCAACTTACAAATGTTCAGAATGTGCAGTGATGATATTGGTTCAATTGCTTATCGAACTCTTAATTTTTTTTTTTTATTTTACATAACTTAATTTTTTTGTTTTACTTATTGGAAAACATTCATATTAAACTAAGGTAAATGCTTTTGTGTTTAATAATTTTGTACTGTGTCTCATTGGCTCTTTGTTTAAAGTAAGGAGTCACTGGAAAACATATTTTCCTGATCCATCTGGTGTTTCAGTTTCAGATCGTGAATCTTTCATTAGTATTGAGTGATTTTGTATTTTTTTTTAATAGAAACTCATATTTAGTCGCTTAGTTCAATTTGTGTTGCTTAGGAAAAATAATTGAATAACAATTATAAGTGTATAGGTTACTAGAAAGTAGGTGGCGTTAATTGGACAATCTGTTCCTAATAACGCCAGTTTACAAAGTTTTCCTATTCTAATTCTTGTTCGGTATATAATATATCCATTTTCATTGTGCTATTTTGTAAAAATAAGATTACAATTTCTATTTCATAATTTTCGTGTTTGTACATAACTTATTTCCAGAGCAAAAGTGACTGAAGTGTTAAGGTGGCGTTATTGGTACGTGTACCTTATAGGGTTACTAGACATGGCTGTTCGGAAGGAATTCTCTGCAAAGAAATTCTGCAAATGTCTGTGTTGAACAGTTGATCAGTAATAAATAATTTATGGTAATTTCATAATGTGCGCCTGTGTTTTTTATGCCAGTATGATTTACCAAGTACCATTTTTATGTTGAAAATTTTTGTCTTTTTCAATGTCAAGGCTTATATCATATCGTCCAAACTCTGTATTGACTTGAACTTTGCTGTACATCATGCTTCTTTTTAATGTAAACACACAAAATTTGTTGGAGGTACCAATAATACATGTCCCGCGCCGTGGCGTCGTGGTCTAAGGCATCCTGCCTACGACTCGCGTCACGGAATGCGCGCTGGTTCGAGTCCTCATGGGGGAAGAAATTTTCTCATGAAATTTCGACCAGTGTATGGGACCGGTGCCCACCCAGCATTGGGGAGCTACGATAGGTAGCGAAATCCGGTTACGCAAACCAGCTATAACGGCTGGGGGGTTCATGGTGTTAACCACACGATACCTCCATTCTGGTTGGATGATCGTCCACCTCTGCTTCGGCATGTGGCCGTGAGGCCAGCAGCCGGCTGGTCGGTCTTGGCCCTTCGTGGGCTGTAGCGCCACGGATTATTATTATTATTACCAATAATACATACATACACATATACATACATACATACACACATACACAATTACATACATACATACATACATACATACATACATACATACATAAGTGTTCTGCCTATGGGCAGGTCTTTCACTGCAAACCCACATTTTCCAATATTTCCTTTTTTTCTGCCTTCCTCTTAGTCTCCGCATATGATCCATATATTATCTTAATGTTGTCTATTATCTGATATCTTCTTCTGCCCCCAACTCTTCTCCCGTTCACCATTCCTTCTAGTCCATCCTTCAGTAGGCAGTTTCTTCTCAGCCAGTGACCCAACCAATTCCTTTTTCTCTTCCTGATCAGTTTCAGCATCATTCTTTCTTCATCCTTATTTCCAACACAACTTCATTTTGTATTCTGTTTGTCCATTTCAGACGCTCCAGTCTTCTCCATATCCACATTTCAAATGCTTCTATTCGTTTCTCTTCACTTCGTCGTAATGTCCATGTTTCTGCCCCCCCCATACACTCCACACAAAGCATTCTTCCTTAGTTCTTTTTCCAGAGATTAATAAAATTTTATTTATAGACAATTTGCATGTATACTTCTGCAATTCGTATAATGATGTTAAGACGATCTTGGTTCAAGTCCGACAGGTGGCCTAAGTGGCATTCTCGAATCCGATGCTGACAGGTGGGCCATCCTGCCTCACCCGTGCAAGAGCGAAGTCCCTTCCTGAGACGAGTACCCGATGAGCCCATGGCCCGAAGACTCAAACCTTTCCTATAGACCAGCCGTGGCGAAAATGTAATCGTGCGCCGAGCCACTGTGTAACCTGCAACGTGCATAGCACCTATGGAGGGAGGCGGACACCCGAAGGGGAAGTGAAGCAACTGACTTATTAATGGATTTTCATGTTCCTTACGTCAAGCACTTAAATATAATTTTATAAAGTACAAGGCTACAAACTAAAATTTAGTACGTGTAACGAAGAAAGAAATGAACAATAAATGAATAATATCACAACCTAAAATTAACTGTCTTCAGAATATCTCTGCGACAAAGTTTCAAAACCAGGAATTATGTCACTTACTGCCAGTCGTAGTTGATCACGAAGGTATTTGTCTATCAGTCGTGATCTGAATTTGGTTTTTACTATTTTCATTGTTGAAAATAATTTTTCACAAACGTAAGTTGTAACGAACATGGCTTCAACAGAGCAAGCGAAAGAACGAAGCTTCGGATAGGCTATTTGTTGGCAAAGATTTGAAAGTTCAACATTTGTCAAGTCCTTGCATCTAGCTTTCATTTGACATCACATAGTAAATCAGTGAGTTCAAATTGAAAATCTAACCGTATTATTCGTACATCTGCTGAAAAAGGGTCGACGTACAGAGATGATGATGATGATGATGATGATGATGATGATGATGATGATGATAGTGATAACAACAACAACAACAACACTTAACCTTATAATGTTTCATCAGTAACATGTAGTATAATGCCGTTTTATGTTATACAACCGTTTTCCTCGTAATACTTGTGAACAAATCATACATTTAATATTCTCATCATGTTGACAGCAAAAAACAATGCGTCCTCCCATCCTATTTGGAACTTTCGTACATGATGAAAGAGTAATGGAACGGAGAAAAATTCTCTCCGCCGCCGGGATTTGAACCCGGGTTTTAAGCTCTACGTGCTGATGCTTTATCCACTAAGCCACACCGGATACAACGCCGGGGTTGTATCCGGTGTGGCTTAGTGGATAAAGCATCAGCACGTAGAACTGAAAACCCGGGTTCAAATTCCGGCGGCGGAGAGAATTTTTCTCCGTTCCATTACTCTTTCATCGTATGATGACGCAGAATATCTGCATGGAAATATTATATGTACTTCGGTACATTGAAATAATATATTTCGTACATGGATTCGAGAGAGACATATGCCACTCGCAGGTCAGAGACAAATACAAATGGAACGGAGTTTGACTTCAGTGACTGAGAGGGTGGGGGTTGGGGGAGGTTAGACGCAAGAGAAATGCAAAGCTATCATTGCGAGCCACAATGTCTCGCGAGTCACATTCTCGCCACGGCTGCTGTAGACTATCGGCATCGGAAATTTGTACTACCAGCAAGACTCCAATCCAGCCTATTTTTTGCTGTTGTAGATCGATTAAATGAGGGGAAGGTAGAAATTGTTGGTGGAATGAAAAGGAAAAATGGAAGTATCTCGAGAAGAACAAACTGCAGCGTCTGCTTTGTTCACCATAAATTCCATCACGACGAATCAGAATGGAAAACCAGCCCGCAAATCTGTGAGAGATGCTCGTGGTCGTGGGCCAATGAGCGTTAGAGATTAACCACAATATTACCCACGAAAGCAACCGTCTATCGCAGGTCGTTGCTCGTGTCATGTAATGTAATAAAGCACATACACACGAGACCCAGATCACTGCACTAATTATATAAAATAGACCATAGCTGTTCCGTGGCATAAATGGTCGTTGAGGCGCGCTACCTCGAATACCGTGGGTTCCAATCCTTGCTGGAACATAGTTACCAGACCGTCGGTTGTGTGGTGAAGTTTCCGTTTGATTGACCTCACGTCACGTGTGTTGGAACGCTATGTAGGATGGAACGTTTAGGTGGAGACTAACACTCAGTGCGATCTTTATATTTATTTTTATAATTGGTTATTTAACGACGCTGTACGAGGGTTGTTTGAAAAGTGCATAGCCTGAAACAGAAATTAAACTAGGATTATTCTGAAACAATCTTTATTTCTATCATAATCCCCCTCCTGAGATTCACACACTTGATCCACCAGGACTGCAATGCTGCTATACTCTCCTTGTACACAGATTCCTCGAGGTCTGCAGAAAGAAAGTCTTCTGCTGGAGCGATAATTTGGATTTAGGAAAAATAAAGGCGCAGAAAATGTAACATTTAGTTTAACTGACAAAATTCTGGAGGCAGTTAATAAAAAATTACAAGTTGGAGGGATTTTTTGTGATTTATCCAAAGCATTTGACTGTATAAATCATAAAATGATGCTAGATAAATTAGATTATTATGGAATTAAAGGTGTTGCACACCAATAGTTTCACTCATAGCTCATAGATAGGAAACAGAAAGTTGAAATCAATACAACTATGAAATCTGCATCGACATAGGGAACTATTAATAATGGAATTCCTCAAGGATCAATATTAGGTCCCCTACTTTTTCTAGTGTTTATAAATGATCTTGCCCCCCTAATAAAAGATGTAGGTCATCCCATATTATTTGCAGATGACACAAGTATAGTAATTACAGCCAATAACTCCAACACATTTCAATCTTCAACAGAGGAAATTCTCTTCAAAATATGTGACTGGTTCTCAGTCAATAAATTAGTATTAAACTGTAACAAAACTAACATAATTCAATTGAAATCCTGTGCAAATTCAACCTTGCAAATTTCTAGCGCAATAATTAACAATAGATCGCTATTAGAAACAACAATAACCAAATTTCTTGGCTTAAAAATCGATAATGTGTTAAATTGGAAAAATCATATTAAAGAAATTACACTCAAACTAAATTCAGCTTGTTTTGCTATTAGAGCTATGCAAAAGATAGTAAATATCAATACCTTAAAAACAATATACTTTGCATACTTCCACTCAGTAATGAGTTTTGGAATAATATTCTGGGGAAATTCCACAGATAGTAACAGTATATTTCTATTACAAAAAAGAGTAATTATAATAATAGTAGGTGCTAAATCTAGGGAATCGTGTAGGACTATTTAAAAAAAAACTACAAATAATGCCCATGGCTTGCCAATATATATTTTCATTAATAATCTTCCTCGTATGTAATCGTGAAAACTTTGTAACTAATTCAACATTTCATAGCATAAATACACGTCAAAAAAATGGCTTTCATACTCCATCGGCAAATCTATCGTGCTATCAAAAAGGAGTGCGTTATATGGCAGTAAAAATTTTAATAGCCTCTCTTCGATATAAAAAATGAAATTCAAAACATAAAATTATTTAGGGCCAAATTAAAGAAGTACCTAATTTCTCACGCCTTCTATTCTGTAGGTGAATTCATGACATTCAATAACACTTCATGAAATTGATACTAAAACTTTGTGTTGTACTAGTAGACTATATTGTAAATCTCGTGTGTATATATTTCATCTAGACTGTGACTATAAATTAAGATTTTATAATAGTATTAAATTTTTTTGACTTGTTCCATATTCTAGCTGTAAAGCAATGTATGAATACCATGGAATGTTAATAAATACAATACAATAATCTCTTCATTTGACGGAAGTTTTTTCGTGCAACACAAGGTAGGACTGAAACAGATCCTAACACACAAGAAACTTAACATACTGACGAAACTAGTCATGAATGAGCGATATGTAGTTAAATTTAATGCTATTTGAACATAATAAAACTTGATGTTTGAATTGGGTTGCCTTTATTTATGAACAAATGATAATCAGAGATGGAATAGTTTTACAAATACAGTATACGCGCGGAACATATGAAGTATTATGTATGATACCAGTACACATTTTATTGCTTAAATACATATTTGGGTGAGCTATGGTAATGCATGCTTAAACTTTATTTGGTCCACGTAACATAATCGTATTTTTACGAATGTTTTCGTAAAAGGCAAGTATTTCCCTTCGAACAAAAATAAAATACAAAATGGAGTAAACATTGGTATTTTACCATGGAGCTCATCATTTTATAGATTAACCGAGTGATTTTACAAAATGCCATGAAATGCCATTCCTATGTTCATCATTTATCCACATTTTTTCCCCTATGTTTCTTGACTTACACTAAATATTTACGTACTGTGTTAATTTTTATTTATTTTTTTTATTTACGTAACCAACAACGTTTGGGACCAACAGACAGATAGACAGACAGACAGACAGATAGATAGATTTAATAGGAACTACATACAGTGCGTCTTCGCCGTATTAGCGGCAGAAGCGCGTCCTCCCACCGGGCACGACACCGGTCAATCATCGCGGGCATGATGAAGAAGACGCACTGTATTTTTAATTAACTAAAGAGATAGTGAATACCGATATTTTAATAAAAATATCTAATTACTACAAATAACAATGACTTATATTTCCCTTTCCCATGAAGAATCTGAAAAAGGTACACATATTACCATACACATTTCGGCTCTTACCAACGTTCTAATTGCTATGCTCACTGTTGAATACTTCACCGTTGGCAACGTGGCAATTGTTATTTATCATTGTATCCACTGTCCATTGTTCCCACACTAATGTGGTCGTTCATGGAGGATTCAGGAAAATAAAACCTGATTATCTACATTGGTATATTAATGGATGGTATCTTCGTCAGAAATGAGGACAAAATATTACTTTATCAAACGAAATTAGTGGCTCCAGAGTAAGATGAGCAGCGACATGGACTCTTCCCCAGTAATTATCTGTGTTTATTGTTATATTCCTTGCACTGTAATCTTAATAGTCGAGAAAGTTATGGGGACAATGCCGTATGACACTTCCAAGCCAAGTAGCAAGTGTATTGTGAAGTGCAAAATCGTGTTCCGAGCACAGATGTGTTCCTTCACATTGATGCAGTATGCCAGACCTAAGATTTCTACATGTGCATCTTATCAGGAGCAACAGATGTGACAGTAAATTTCTACAACTGTTGATGTACAACTATGAGGAATGTAAACACTAGTATAAAAGAATCGCTCAGGTGGCTCGGTGATGTCACATCAATTAAATCGCGTTCTCGAGCTACGTAACATTTCAGTTTTTATTAAACGCATTTTGATTTTTTTAATAAACAAGTTAGGGTTTCTTAAGTTTTCGAAAAAATATGCAATTATATCATATTTTGCAATAAAAGAGTACAGGTTAAAGAGGTAATAAAATCTCTGTTTCATAATTTTAGTAGCTTAGTGCAAGGTTTATATCGCATAGGATGTTGGTGGTGGTTGGTTTCCAATATCCAACACTTGACAACTAAATTATTGGTCGATTTTCAATTTGTGTAGCTCGGACACGTAGTCTACAAGGTGTCTCAAATAAAGGCGCTTTTTCAGTTTGCTGAGAAACATCATTCCTTTTCATGTTGTCAACAATTTTTGACCGTCATCTGTTTAACAATATTACGCCATTTGTAGAAACAACGTTTGACCGTCATCTGTTTAACAATACTACGCCATTTGCAGAAACGATGTTTGACCGTCATCTGTTTAACAATACTACGCCATTTGCAGAAACAATGTTTGACCGTCATCTGTTCAAGAATACTACGCCATTTGCAGGAACAATGTTTGGCCGTCATCTGTTGAACAATACTACGCCATTTTCACGAACAATGTTTGACCGTTATCTGTTTAACAATACTACGCCATTTGCAGGAATAATGTTTGACCGTCATCTGATTAACAATACTACGCCATTTGCAGAAACAATGTTTGACCGTCATTTGATTAACAATACTACGCCATTTGCAGAAACAATGTTTGACCGTCATCTGTTTAACAATACTACGCCATTTGCAGAAGCAATGTTTGACCGTCATCTGTTTAACAATACTACGCCATTTGCAGGGAAAATGTTTGACCGTCATCTGTTTAACAATACTACGCCATTTGCAGAAACAATGTTTGACCGTCATCTGTTTAACAATACTACGCCATTTGCAGGAACAATGTTTGACCGTCATCTGTTTAACAATACTACGCCATTTGCAGGAACAATGTTTGACCATCATCTGCTTAACAATACTATGCCATTTGCAGAAACAATGTTTGACCGTCATCTGTTTAACAATACTACGCCATTTGCAGAAGCAATGTTTGACCGTCATCTCTTTAACAATACTACGCCATTTGCAGGGAAAATGTTTGACCGTCATCTGTTTAACAATACTACGCCATTTACAGGAACAATGTTTGACCGTCATCTGTTTAACAATACTACGCCATTTGCAGAAGCAATGTTTGACCGTCATCTGTTTAACAATACTACGCCATTTGCAGGGAAAATGTTTGACCGTCATCTGTTTAACAATACTACGCCATTTGCGGAAACAATGTTTGACCGTCATCTGTTTAACAATACTACGCCATTTGCAGAAACAATGTTTGACCGTCATCTGTTTAACAATACTACGCCATTTGCAGGGAAAATGTTTGACCGTCATCTGTTTAACAATACTACGCCATTTACAGGAACAATGTTTGACCGTCATCTGTTTAACAATACTACGCCATTTGCAGAAGCAATGTTTGACCGTCATCTGTTTAACAATACTACGCCATTTGCAGGGAAAATGTTTGACCGTCATCTGTTTAACAATACTACGCCATTTGCAGAAGCAATGTTTGACCGTCATCTGTTTAACAATACTACTCCATTTGCAGAAAAATGTTTGACCGTCATCTGTTTAACAATACTACGCCATTTGCAGAAGCAATGTTTGATCGTCATCTGTTTAACAATACTACGCCATTTGCGGAAACAATGTTTGACCGTCATCTGTTTAACAATTCTACGCCATTTGCAGAAACAATGTTTGACCGTCATCTGTTTAACAATACTACGCCATTTGCAGGGAAAATGTTTGACCGTCATCTGTTTAACAATACTACGCCATTTGCAGAAACAATGTTTGACCGTCATCTGTTTAACAATACTACGCCATTTGCAGGAACAATGTTTGAGCATCATCTGTTTAACAATACTACGCCATTTTCAGGAACAATGTTTGACCGTCATCTGTTTAACAATACTACGCCATTTGCAAGAACAATGTTTGACCATCATCTGTTTAACAATACTACGCCATTTGCAGAAACAATGTTTGACCGTCATCTGTTTGACAATACGCCAGAAACATGAATCGATGGAATGGATCTCAACGATCAACTGCCGTTACTGGTCTATAGGAAATCCTCGTCACCTTCATGAACGGTCATTACAGTGTGGTGTGTGATCTCTTCAGTGCGATAATCGGCCCATACTTTTTCGAAGATGATCAGGGAGGAACAACCACAGTAACATGTCAGGTATGCCAACTTGCTAGATATCCTACACAGAGGCCATACTGGTTCAAGCAAGACAGAGCTACGTCGCATTCAGCAAGAATTTCTATGCAAGCAGAGCGCCAAATTTTCCACGACCACGTCATCTCCAGGAATGGTGACATTAATTGGCCCCCCACATCCCCTGACTTAACTGTGTGTGATTATTTCCTGTGGGGGCACCTGAAAAACAAAGTGTATGCAAGTCGACCACACACCAATTAGGAACTCAAGAATATCATCCGTGTTGAAATCGAATCCATCCCTATTGCGATATTGCAACGTGTCATGATTGACCTCCATCACAGGTTCTCTGGTGTGAACATCGCCACGATCGTCAGCTGCTGAACATAATTTTCGAAACTTGAATGTGATTGATATTGTTCACAAATGGCAATATATTATGTAATGTTACAATTCTTGTTTTTTTTTTATTTTGTTTCATTATGCAACGTAATTATTTTGTTGTATTTAGTAAAGCCCGTTTATTTGAGATACCTTGCACACCGGCCGATATCGCTACACATAGAAGACCGTGGACCAGTGAGATTGTGAATCGACATGCTCACTCTTGACAACGGAAATGGCGAGTACACAGAGATTTTAACATTCATTAATGAATAAAGAGATGTCTTAGGTGTAATAAATACATTATAGCCTATGGATTATATCGTCCTCGGCAAATATTCTTGCCGGTGGATTCAAGATTGATGGGTTCATACACTGCCGAGGCGATGGATTTTAAAGTGTGATAAAATCCCTAGCATGGCTTCCTCCGGGAAGAAAGTGAAGTACAAGTCCGTTGTATATTTACGGCACTTAAAGGGTCAGGTACAGCTTATAGCAGTAAAAGTTTTGGAAATTTTCAACATTTTTCCTCCCTTACCGTATCTTGTACAATAATGAAAATTGGTATGTGTGAAACACTGTCCTTCTGCTATATGAAAAAAAGTATTTTTACAATTAAAAAAAAATATTTGTATATATTTTTTCAAAGTGAAAAGTACGGGACAGAATATAGAGGAGATGAACTTGATGGGAAAACCATGAAGGTATGGTATTAGAAGTTTCTGGCGACTGGAAGTGTTAAAAACAACCCGTAGGTTCTCTGATATCCCGCTCGAAATTCTTCCACCTTCTCTTCTGAAACACGTCGACGATAACCCCCGAATTATTTTTAACACTTCCAGTCGCCAAACGCTTCTCACACCATGCCTTAATGATTTTCCAATCAGGTACATCTCCTCCATATTCTTTCCTGTAATTTATTTGTACTGTAATGATTGATTTTGTCTCTGAATACCAGAATACAGATTGTGCGCACTGCTGCGGAGTCGCCATTTTGCTTTATGCGATTGTGGCGCAACACAGTGAGTGAACAATCAACGTCAATTCATTAAATAAAATGCTTTGAGTTTATCTTTCTTTCAGTACCATTTGCTTTCCATAATTTGGTATACCGTGTTAACAATGATTAATTAAAATGTGGGAGGTTTGAACGGAACATCGTGTATAATTATTTATCCATAACTGGTATCTAAATTGGTCTTTATTTCATAGTCCTTAGCAACCGAAACAATGGCTTTATTCAAAGCAGTGAATTAAAGGTTTTAAACAATAACTTTATTCAAAGCAGTGAATTAGAGGTTTTAAACAATGACTTTATTCAAAGCAGTGAATTAGAGGTTTTAAACAATGGCTTTATTCAAAGCAGTGAATTAAAGGTTTTAAACAATGACTTTATTCAAAGCAGTGAATTAAAGGTTTTAAACAATGACTTTATTCAAAGCAGTGAATTAAAGGTTTTAAACAATGACTTTATTCAAAGCAGTGAATTAAAGGTTTTAAACAATGGCTTTATTCAAAGCAGTGAATTAAAGGTTTTAAACAATGGCTTTATTCAAAGCAGTGAATTAAAGGTTATAAACAATGGCTTTATTCAAAGCAGTGAATTAAAGGTTTTAAACAATGGCTTTATTCAAAGCAGTGAATTAAAGGTTTTAAACAATGGCTTTATTCAAAGCAGTGAATTAAAGGTTTTAAACAATGACTTTATTCAAAGCAGTGAATTAAAGGTTTTAAACAATGACTTTATTCAAAGCAGTGAATTAAAGGTTTTAAACAATGACTTTATTCAAAGCAGTGAATTAAAGGTTTTAAACAATGGCTTTATTCAAAGCAGTGAATTAAAGGTTTTAAACAATGACTTTATTCAAAGCAGTGAATTAAAGGTTTTAAACAATGGCTTTATTCAAAGCAGTGAATTAAAGGTTTTAAACAATGGCTTTATTCAAAGCAGTGAATTAAAGGTTTTAAACAATGGCTTTATTCAAAGCAGTGAATTAAAGGTTTTAAACAATGACTTTATTCAAAGCAGTGAATTAAAGGTTTTAAACAATGACTTTATTCAAAGCAGTGAATTAAAGGTTTTAAACAATGGCTTTATTCAAAGCAGTGAATTAAAGGTTTTAAACAATGACTTTATTCAAACCAGTGAATTAAAGGTTTTAAACAATGACTTTATTCAAAGCAGTGAATTAAAGGTTTTAAACAATGACTTTATTCAAAGCAGTGAATTAAAGGTTTTAAACAATGACTTTATTCAAAGCAGTGAATTAAAGGTTTTAAACAATGGCTTTATTCAAAGCAGTGAATTAAAGGTTTTAAACAATGACTTTATTCAAAGCAGTGAATTAAAGGTTTTAAACAATGGCTTTATTCGAAGCAGTGAATTAAAGGTTTTAAACAATGACTTTATTCAAAGCAGTGAATTAAAGGTTTTAAACAATGACTTTATTCAAAGCAGTGAATTAAAGGTTTTAAACAATGACTTTATTCAAAGCAGTGAATTAAAGGTTTTAAACAATGACTTTATTCAAAGCAGTGAATTAAAGGTTTTAAACAATGACTTTATTCAAAGCAGTGAATTAAAGGTTTTAAACAATGACTTTATTCAAAGCAGTGAATTAAAGGTTTTAAACAATGACTTTATTCAAAGCAGTGAATTAAAGGTTTTAAACAATGACTTTATTCAAAGCAGTGAATTAAAGGTTTTAAACAATGACTTTATTCAAAGCAGTGAATTAAAGGTTTTAAACAATGGCTTTATTCAAAGCAGTGAATTAAAGGTTTTAAACAATGACTTTATTCAAAGCAGTGAATTAAAGGTTTTAAACAATGACTTTATTCAAAGCAGTGAATTAAAGGTTTTAAACAATGACTTTATTCAAAGCAGTGAATTAAAGGTTTTAAACAATGACTTTATTCAAAGCAGTGAATTAAAGGTTTTAAACAATGACTTTATTCAAAGCAGTGAATTAAAGGTTTTAAACAATGGCTTTATTCAAAGCAGTGAATTAAAGGTTTTAAACAATGACTTTATTCAAAGCAGTGAATTAAAGGTTTTAAACAATGACTTTATTCAAAGCAGTGAATTAAAGGTTTTAAACAATGACTTTATTCAAAGCAGTGAATTAAAGGTTTTAAACAATGACTTTATTCAAAGCAGTGAATTAAAGGTTTTAAACAATGACTTTATTCAAAGCAGTGAATTAAAGGTTTTAAACAATGACTTTATTCAAAGCAGTAAATTAAAGGTTTTAAACAATGACTTTATTCAAAGCAGTGAATTAAAGGTTTTAAACAATGACTTTATTCAAAGCAGTGAATTAAAGGTTTTAAACAATGACTTTATTCAAAGCAGTGAATTAAAGGTTTTAAACAATGACTTTATTCAAAGCAGTGAATTAAAGGTTTTAAACAATGGCTTTATTCAAAGCAGTGAATTAAAGGTTTTAAACAATGACTTTATTCAAAGCAGTGAATTAAAGGTTTTAAACAATAACTTTATTCAAAGCAGTGAATTAAAGGTTTTAAACAATGACTTTATTCAAAGCAGTGAATTAAAGGTTTTAAACAATGACTTTATTCAAAGCAGTGAATTAAAGGTTTTAAACAATGACTTTATTCAAAGCAGTGAATTAAAGGTTTTAAACAATGACTTTATTCAAAGCAGTGAATTAAAGGTTTTAAACAATGACTTTATTCAAAACAGTGAATTAAAGGTTTTAAACAATGACTTTATTCAAAGCAGTGAATTAAAGGTTTTAAACAATGACTTTATTCAAAGCAGTGAATTAAAGGTTTTAAACAAAGGCTTTATTCAAAGCAGTGAATTAAAGGTTTTAAACAATGACTTTATTCAAAGCAGTGAATTAAAGGTTTTAAACAATGATTTTATTCAAAGCAGTGAATTAAAGGTTTTAAACAATGACTTTATTCAAAGCAGTGAATTAAAGGTTTTAAACAATGACTTTATTCAAAGCAGTGAATTAAAGGTTTTAAACAATGACTTTATTCAAGGCAGTGAATTAAAGGTTTTAAACAATGGCTTTATTCAAAGCAGTGAATTAAAGGTTTTAAACAATGACTTTATTCAAAGCAGTGAATTAAAGGTTTTAAACAATGACTTTATTCAAAGCAGTGAATTAAAGGTTTTAAACAATGACTTTATTCAAAGCAGTGAATTAAAGGTTTTAAACAATGGCTTTATTCAAAGCAGTGAATTAAAGGTTTTAAACAATCACTTTATTCAAAGCAGTGAATTAAAGGTTTTAAACAATGACTTTATTCAAAGCAGTGAATTAAAGGTTTTAAACAATGACTTTATTCAAAGCAGTGAATTAAAGGTTTTAAACAATGACTTTATTCAAAGCAGTGAATTAAAGGTTTTAAACAATGACTTTATTCAAAGCAGTGAATTATAGCTTTTAAACAATGGCTTTATTCAAAGCAGTGAATTAAAGGTTTTAAACAATGGCTTTATTCAAAGCAGTGAATTAAAGGTTTTAAACAATGACTTTATTCACAGCAGTGAATTACATTTTTTTAATCACTCTCTCCAGCAAAAATAAAATCCATACATTCATTCATATACAACTTATTTACAAACAACTATAAAAAAACATACAATTTAAAATTAAATTTAGATACCAGTTATGAGTAAAGTATTGTATAGCACACGCGAGTAAACAGATTTATTCTCTTACAGTCTTACTAATAAACCGTGTATAGATTTTATACTAGACTTATGCAGAGTTGAGACAGAAAACGTTACTAATAAACCATGCATAAGCGATGGATGTATAAACAGGCTGTAACTATACAATGGGAATTGCTTTGCAGTAGTTATATACACGAAACCCCTTGTTTAAGCGTTGTATATAGAGAAAAAATGGCCGCCCCTCTAACAGCTGTTCGTATCGACTGTTATTTTATGATGATGGTTGCCTAGTAACCAAAGAAGAACAAACCAAAGAGCACAGAATAATTAGAATAATATTACTATACCTTGTACTCTTTGACCAAAATATAGTATGGTAATCGATTAGAGCCACTTGTACTATCGATACTTAACACGTCACACTAGAGCGCTCTACCGGATGCAATAAAGAACCTCAGATATTCTATTATCTTTCGTAACGAAGTAATGACGAAACTATGACGTAGCTGTGTAACAGTTATACTGTTATACACGACGTATGTACTGATTATTAGTAAGGAATTTACACACGACTTATAAACGAGCTACTCATTGTATAAGTATAAGACAGTTAAACGTCTGTATATAGAGTTTTTATTAGTAAGACCGTTATACTATAAATTACTATTTTTTTAACCTGGTAATTTCTTACTTTCTTCTTAAATAAGTCGTGACTAATGAGGTGCGGAATATATTAATATAAAGTAAAAAAAAAATCCAATGTTATTTGAAGTACAGGGACATCATTTTATTTTTACTAACATTTTTAAAATTAACCTGGCTATACCTTTGGATTAACGGTTGAGAACCGGAAACACCGTTTGCTATCTCCTTCCTGGACTGGAGTTCGATGATACTGGCGTAAAATACAAACAAAACACTTTACTAGGTACAGGAGGGAAGAAAAGTAGTTCATCCATTTACGTAAATTAGGAAATATCGCGATTTTGAGTTTGATAATTTTCATTAGATTTTTGTTTAATGAAAATACAGTACAGCATTAACAATAAGCTAAGTGCTTTTACTCACGAACTGAGTCATCCATGCGAACATATTCATTATGCATTGTATATTACACTGTCTACAGCACATTAGCGTACAATTTAGAGAATGAAGTTAAATTGAAAAAATGATCATAATATGGATATTTAAACACATGATTGAAAATGGTGTCCGTTCATTTCGATACAGGCTTCAGTTTTTTCATGTATATTATCGCACTATAGAATATTGCATCTAATTCCAATTACCAGTTTCGTCCTTCGTACTAGTAACTCATATCGAAATAATTCTGTACCTACTCTGTAAAAGAGTACCTTACGTACTGTAAATTCAGTCTTTGCTTCTATCCGACCCGCACAGATAAAATTACTCAGACATGCTATCTACTGTCCGTCCAAGTGGTTATGTCGCAGGATCGTAGAAAGGGGGGAAATCACGTGACAGTTAATTGCTTAACGAGGTCCTTTTATTTAAGTTATTTTAAACAGTTGTATAATATTACGTAGTCGTCCAATTCCTAACAGAAATAAATGTTTTCAGATAAGAGCTAAGAAAGCCCGGCCACTAGCCTTTACAGAGGGGCGAGCAGAAGCAGGTAGGGGAATTCGGGATGGCGTAGGCAAACGGAGGACAGGACCTGTGCGAAAATGTGATTCAATATTGAAAGCTCTTTCATGACTGGAAAACGCGAACATATTTCTGGAACGTACTATATTCACTAAGTCAGTACTGTTTACTACATGCGGCCTTGGTTCTGTGAGGACAGTTGGAAGTTCATTAGTAGAAGGGGTGGGAGTGAAGTACATTAAAAAACTCAGGTACAATAAGAATTGAAGAAAAAATAAAATAATATCGCTGTGTTTACATTTTTTTATTGTGTCGTGTTTTCAGTTTTCACTTTTAAAGTTGTAGTATCGAGTATCGAAGTTCTAAAACAGCCTGAGCGTGAATACTTAATTGAGGTACTGCATACTTCCCCTTAACTCCCTACTCTACATTCCCCAGGAGAGACAGTTTTTCATCAGACCGATATGAGTAGACCTGAAGACGAGCATTGCTGAGTGACGGATTGTTTAAGGCAGGCCTGCACAAGCTTTGTGCTCTCCGAGCCGGCTCACAGCTCATGAGCGGAATGCAGATATTAGCTGCGCTCTGTATAAGGGTGGACTAGAAGAAGGGGTAATCTCGTACAAAATATACACAAAAGGAAGTACTATTGTAAGTGCTTATGAAATGAATTCCCGTTCGGTGTTTGCAAAACTATCTTGGACTATTATTAATTAATAAAGAAATATTTATTTTACAAAAATAATATAAATTCTATAGCTACTTAAATGTACAATATCATTTTGTTATATTTTTATTTATCAGTACATCAAAACGAGGTTTTATGCTGTTGGCAGCTGAAAGGAACAATAGCCTACTGATCGTAATGAAACATCAGTTACAAATGTTCGATGTCTGCCTTTATTAAAGTTGCTTATACAGAGTGATTTATATAGAACTGACACATTTCTTTCATTAATTGTTTCAAAACGAATTGTGCTAGCGACAACTTATTATACCTAAAATGTAGAGGAATTTTGGGAGATTATTTACCTCCATAGCAAATGTTGTCCGGCGTTGTCAAATCCGGAGATCTCGGTGGCCACAGGTTCCTGGAAATTATTCGGTCGTCACATAACCGGATAAATGGAACCATGCTTCATCTATGAACCATGTGATGGACAATATGGCAGGATTTTGCACAATGAACGTCTGAAACCAACGTCAATAATTCAATCTTTTATCCTTATCTGATTCCTGTAGCTGATGAACAACCGTAACCCTATATGGCTTTAGGCTCTCTGACACATTGAGTAGGTGTACCCTGTCTCCTGCAACAAACATCTTAATGATTTTTTGGGTGACTGCTCCAGTCGTGCTCTTACCTCAACAACAACCGTGGGAAGCCTAGATGAACGATGCTTGCCCTTTTCACTCACCAGAGATCCAGTTGTTTCCAATTTGTTTACTAGTCCCAGTATTGTTTCTTTTGGGAGGATTGCGAACACCAAATTCTCTCTGGTATGCCCTTTGAGTAGCTGCAATTGAATTCGTAATCCAGTATTGCTTCACAAGGAAGAGTCGTTGATTTAATGTATACTGCATTTTCACGTTGACACAAAATGTCGAAAACAGCTGCCAACAATAGGAATAAAACATAAACGTCTGGGCATCTAGTGACAAGGAATCGAAACTCCAGAACATTCTGCTGTTGGTTTCAGACGTTCATTGTGCAAAATCCTGCCATATTGTCCATCACATGGTTCACAGATGAAGCATGGTTCCATTTATCCGGTTATGTGACGACCTAATACTTTCCAGGAACCTGTGGCCACCAAGATCTCCGGATTTGACAACGCCGGACAACATTTGCTATAGAGGTAAATAATCTCCCAAAATTCCTCTACATTTTAGGCATAATAAGTTGTCGCTAGCACAATTCGTTTTGGAACAATTAATGAAAGAAATGTGTCAGTTCTATATAAATCACTCTGTAGAAAACAGTTAATCACAAATATAAATGTTGAGCCCAACATAGCAATCATTTTCACAGCCAGCCTGTGTAGTCGTGGATATTATTGCAAATGTTTAGTCTTGTAAAACTGAACCAGGCTAGTAGTATTATTCAAACGATCTTTAGCCCTTAGGTCACATTGAAGATCAATAAGTTCGAGCTGTAAATCGTTAAATGTTAAATGTTACGTTCAGTCATTTAGATTCCTCCATACTGTACTGTAGCAGTAGGTAAGCAACGTGAAACAGTTACTGAGAATAGGCTTACACACTGCACTCCACTAGATAACTGAGTGGTCATTTCCCTCTCCTCTACCAATAGCAAGTCTATGTCATTCTGATGTATCTTCCTCTCCGTTTCGGCGAGCGGTAAACACGGCTCTCCCGCTCCGAAGGAGCGCGCGCGCTCGTTGAGCGCTGTTTGTGCAGGTATGGTTTAAGGCATGCGTCATAGCTTTCTGCTCTCGCTTTACTATGTGTTGGTTTTTAAAGCGGTGAAGCGGAAAGGACTTGGGCGGGAGTATCTCCTTTCCTTTTCCCTTCCCCTTTACGCCCAGGGCTTCTCTAAGGCCCAATTGTATAAAACTCCCTGACTAAAGATCAACTTTGATCGAAGATCGAAAAGTGAACCGAGTTCAGACACTTCTTCTATTTTATAAAACTTTTCTGCGATCAAATTACCTTGGTTCAAATGCAATCCAAGTTCACGTGAAAAGGATTTGGCAACATCGCATAAACAGGTGAAATACGTGATGCGCGGACAGGTTTCTTCAGTGTTTCCAATCTAGCGACTTTAACTCTTTTTCAACAACAATTTCTTTTAACTTTTATATTGCTTAAATAGGGATTTAGTGACCTTTTTAGCACCCCATAGTGACAAAATTTAATCTTTTTTTGTTGATAATGAGAAATCTAGCGACTTTACAACTACTTTTTGGCGACTTTCCGTACACTCTGTTGGAGACACTGGTTTTTTGTGCTATGTAAATAATGGCGGACAATAAGAAGAAGGTTGACTGTTCTCCGAGTTGTTATCATGTTATGGTGTTTGATACTGCTAAACATAATAAAGCTTTATAAAACGGCAATTTTCGTTTAGTAATACAGTTAATTGAAAATTTATGAATATATCTATGATATCCATTAATAATTAATGGTTGTTAAAAACATAATATAATTATAGGTTATGTTATTTGATACTGCTGAACACGATAGAGCCTTATAAAATATAAGATTGTTTGTGTATTAAGGCAAGAAATTGAAAGAAATATATATAAATGTACCTATCATATCTATTAATATTAATAATAATATATACTTTATTTGCACAATCTGTCACTCGTAAATTTCAAACATAAAAGAAATAACTGAACTTGGATCATCTAACTTAATCGGAGAAATTTCTTCAGTCAAAATTGACTTTAGTTTGAGACAAATTAATCTCAGATTAGACTCTATACAATACAAAATTCCAAGTTCAGCTGAAACAAGGATCAATTTAACCTCTGATCTAAGATTAAATGGTTTAGGCCCAATTGTATAAAACTCCCTGACTAAAGATCAACTTTGATCGAAGATCGAAAAGTAAACCGAGTTCAGACACTTCTTCTATTGTATAAAACTTTTCTGCGATCAAATTACCTTGGTTCAAATGCAATCTAAGTTCACGTGAAAAGGATTTGGCAACATCGCATAAACAGGTGAAATACGTGATGCGCGGACCATGTTATACAGGTTTGTTCAGTGTTGCCAATCTAGCGATTTTAACTCTTTTTCAACAACAATTTCTTTTGACTTTTATATTGCTTAAATAGGGATTTAGTGACCTTTTTAGCACCCCATAGTGACAAAATTTAATCTTTTTTTGTTGATAATGAGAAATCTAGCGACTTTACAACTACTTTTTGGCGACTTTCCGTACACTCTGTTAGAGACACTGGTTTTTTGTGCTATGTAAATAATGGCGGACAATAAGAAGAAGGTTGACTGTTCTCCGAGTTGTTATCATGTTATGGTGTTTGATACTGCTAAACATAATAAAGCTTTATAAAACGGCAATTTTCGTTTAGTAATAGGCCTACAGTTAATTGAAAATTTATGAATATATCTATCATATTCATTAATAATTAATGGTTGTTAAAAACATAATATAATTATAGGTTATGTTATTTGATACTGCTGAACATGATAGAGCCTTATAAAATATAAGATTGTTTGTGTATTAAGGCAAGAAATTGAAAGAAATATATATAAATGTACCTATCATATCTATTAATATTAATAATAATAGATATTTTATTTGCACAATCTGTCACTCGTAAATTTCAAACATAAAAGAAATAACTGAACTTGGATCATCTAACTTAATCGGAGAAATTTCTTCAGTCAAAGTTGACTTTAGTTTGAGACAAATTAATCTCAGATTAGACTCTATACAACACAAAATTCCAAGTTCAGCTGAAACAAGGATCAATTTAACCTCTGATCTAAGATTAAATGGTTTATACAATCGGGCCTAAAACAAGTATAGAATATCGAGAAATTATGGTATTGAACCATCTCTTAGTAATATATTAATTACTCACACACAAGATATTTGGTATCCGAAATGAAAGAAAAAAGAAAAGATCGCACTTTGAGAAACCAAAGTACTTAAAAGAATGTGTAGACTAAAGGGAAAATATGATTAGTGAAAAATAACAGGCAAAGGATTAGCTGAATTTTGTAATAAAGCAGATAGCCTTCCTGAGATTATAAGCGGGAGATTAGAATAGCTGAAGCAGGGCCACTTGATTGCAGTGGGGTATGAGTGATTAAACAGTTTTTAACGGAAACTGGGAGGTAGAAGGAGAAAGGGCAGCCCAAGGCTCATGTGGCTTGATGATGTGGAAATTGATCTACGGGCCTTGAGTGCGAATAGATGAAGGCTGAATTCACTGGGTAGAATAGAATGGACAGACGGCCGGCCGGCGAGGAGAACATCATTCATGGATCGTTGTACCATGGAACAGTAGTAGTAATACAGGGACATCACTTTATTTTTACCAACATTTTTAACATTAACCTGGCTATACTCGGAAACACTGTTACCCCCTTCCATTACAGGAGTTTGGTGTTACTAGTGCAATATGTAAACAAATCATTTTACTAGCTGTAGGAGGAGAGAAAAGTAGTGTATCCACTTCTGTTACAGGGAAATACGATATTACGATCTTCAGTTTGTTTATTACTTTTACAGTATTTTATCAAAATACAGTAGAGTAGTAACAGTTTTTTTTTTTCACAAATTCAACTCTTAAGGCGGTTGTATTTAATATATAATGGCTACTGTATTCAGCATATTACCGTACTTTCGGTGACTCTAATTTCACTTCTGCTCAGTCAACACAGATAAAGTTATTCCGTCATGCTACACACCGTACCTGTGCGAAATAAGCAGGGGAGGGTATTTACGGAGATCGCGAAAATTACGACATAATAGATATACAATAGATTTTTACTAATCTTTACGAATTAAGTGATTCTGATTAATAATATGCGGATGAAATAATCGCGACAAATCGCGAAATAGAGTTCTAATAGCGAAATATGAACACATTCGCGAATTATTATTATTATTGTGTCGTCTTATAGCGAATTTCATATTCTGAGTTCTTTTTTCGGACTATTTTTACTTTTAAATTTCTTATAATATCGAAGTACGCTACATTACATAGTATTTCAGGTGTTCTGATTACATTAGTGAACAAAAAGGACGGAGAATTCAACATTTCACTAACAATTTGAAAGTATTAATTTGAGGGCTGCAAATTTTTTTCGTGTTTAATGCATGTGCGTTAAATACAGTCTCAATCCAACAAATATTGTCTATTGGCCATACCACACCTTTACCAGAATTCAACGAACCTATAATATTAATTATTTGGAAAGTAATATTCATACTGAGTTAATAATCCAATTTCAAAATAATTGTATTTTCCAAAATTTCCATTAATACCCGCCAAGAGCACAAATCAATCTTCAACAATCTCCGCTGACACCAATATTAAAAAAAAGACAAATGATAAAGTCAATCTCCATAAATACCTGCCCCTGAAAATAAGCTTCAATAATACAGGCTCTTCCTTCTATGGAAAACGCAACCATATTTCTGAAACACACTATACTCTGTACTGTTTACTTCATTGCTAGCAGACTTCGAATGCAACAGCGGCCGTAAGTTTGTGTGGCTGACGGGAGCTAGAACATTAGTGAAAGGGGTGGGAGTCAAGTACATTCAGAAACGCAGGTACAATAAAAATGCAAGTAAAAATAAAGTGATGTCCCTGTAGTATCCTACATAGCCGAGTAGAAATGGGGACACTCTGCACATGAAACTCGCAATGTATATCTCTCTTCAACCATCTTTTTGGCAATAGAAATTGGTTAGGTTAATTCAACTGTGTTGTTCAATTTTATTTTTATATTATAGATAATTGTTGAATAAAATCGACTTTGTAGTGGATATAAATTCTGTTTAAAGTAGCAAATCCGAACTAATTTGTCTAAATTTTGAGACATATCCCTTCTGTAGTAAAGTCGTAATGCATGTCGTAATCGTAAGTCTTATTATACCCTGCGTTGCTTTAAGGCAGTGATGTCAAAGCAAGCGCATTTTTCTGACCTTGACGTCGTGCGCGGGCAGCAAGCGTTAAGTATGGAAAGAGGAAGGGTAGTGTATATGAATAAGCAACCTGTTGGATTAAGAAAACAGTGGTGCACAAACTTCAAACGGAACGTGAAATTTTATGTCGTTATTTTTATATGGCTTCTTTCTGTTTAATATTATCTATATTGCCTGTAAAACAAAAGTACTAACACTGATTTCTTAATATTGCACTTGTGTTTTAAATATTAATAACATAATAGTGAGTTAAGAAGGAATATTCACTTAAATTCCATAGTAGTATAATATTATACTGTATTAAGTGGATGAAACACATCATTCATAAAGAAAGTGATATTCCAAAGAAAGAGATTGAGTATGACATGATAAGTTGGGATTGATATTGATGGTATCTTTAGCCTTACAAAAGTAATCAATAAACTAATCCAAACAATTTTATAGTACAAAGCAAAGTTACCTAGGTACTGTATATGTTTTAAGTGTAACTAATAAATCTGCTGAAGCTATAGAGCTGACATTTTTACAACACATGGGCACGTATCTTTTGCTTATGATGTAACAGTAGTTGCTTTGTTAATTCATTTCCTTACACACAATTTCCATGCGAATATTTTCAAAATTTTCAATACACTATCTTCAGTATGTATATACGGTATATTAGATTTACGAAAACATTCTGTAAGGCTACTAAATAAATAGGCCTATAGGTACCTGAAAATTTCACTTTTCTACACGAAAAGTTGAGAAAATATTTCCTTTAAATAAAAAAATCAAACTTGTGAAAAATGAGCATTAAAATTAAAACTTACATTCTTATAATGCACTTATACTTCTCAGACAAATCTAAAAATTAACATGGATACAGTTTTAATAAGTTCTCTTTCCTTTATCTATTGAATCAGTGCTGGCCATCCCTGAATACAGCTCGACCAAGCGGCATATACCACCTCTTTCGTCTGTCTCTTTCCTTTCCGCTGTAAAGCGCTCAGGCTCTCCTGGGCTCTAAAGCGCGCGCTTGCTCCTGTGGGCATCAATTGACATGCCTGCTTTAAGGGAAGCCTGTAGAGAGAATATGACATTTTTGAACAAAAATATATTTCTTTCCATCTCTCTCTCTCTGTCTCTCTAGCTCTCTCTTTCTCTCTCTTTTTCTGTAAATGGTTTCTAATACCCTACTGTACATGTTTGCTAATGTCGTAAGACGATTGGAAATCCTTCTAATGACGTCATAATTAAAGATCACAGTTCTTAAAGTGTCAACTTTAAAGTCATTTTTCTCCGCTACAATATTTTGTGTTATTTTATGTATTTCTCTTCATCCAAATCATTAAGGTGTCTACAATTATGTAGCTAAGAAGCTGATTTTATTTCTGTATACTCACTGTACTATTGTCAATTTTAACAATTTTATCTGATTTTTTTCTCTCAAACTTTTAAAAGCGAATATATATAATCATTCATTCATTTAGTGTTTTGCCCAAGGGCAATATTTTCACTGCAAACCCAGCATTCTCCAATCTTTTCTATTTTCTGCCTTCCTCTTTGTTTTTAATAATGTTTTATTCCTCACATTATCCATATATCTTAATGCCGTCTATCATCTGATATCTTCTTCTACCTCGAACTTTTCTCCCGTGCACCATCCTTCAGTAGGCAGTTTCTTCTCAGTCTGTGGCCCAACCAATTCCTTTTTCTCTTCCTGATCAGTTTCTTTACCCACTCTCTCCAACACAACTTCATTTCTTATTCTGTCTGTGCATTTCACACGTTCCATTCTTCTCCATATCCACATTTCAAATGCTTCTAGTCGCTTCTCTTCATTTCGTCGTAATGTCCATATTTCTGCCCCATTCAATGCCACACTCCATACAAAGCACTTCACTAGTCTCTTCCTTGGTTATTTTTCCAGAGGTCCGCAGAAGATGCTCCTTTTTCTATTAAAAGCTTCCTTGGCCATTGCTGTCCTCCTTTTGACTTCTTAGCACCAGCTCATGTTACTGCTTATAGTACACCCCAAGTATTTAAAGCTGTCCACTTGCTCTACTGCCTCATTTAGAATTCGCAAGGTTATCTTCTGTATTCTTCTTCCTATGACCATGCTCTTCGTCTTATTTGCATTTATCTTCATTCCGTACTGGTCACAGCTGGCATTTAGCTCCAGTAGTATATCGTTTAGTATCATTTCCTCTTCTGCTAACAACGCCATATCATCAGCAAATCTTAGGCACTTTATTCTTCCTCCTACTATCACTCCTCCCATGTTCTGAATACAGTTCTCTAATAAATCCTCCAAGTACAGAGGTGTAAAAATTATTAGAATAATCTTAATTTTAAAGGTTTTTTAATAGTTCCTTCACAGATATTCATTGAATTGATGAATATTGGTATATAATATTACTATACTGATGTAGGATATATTTACTACTAACAATGCTGGAAAGCATTGTTGTACATTGATATTTTTCTTATTTTACAATTGTTATGGGAATTCAGAAATTATTACATTATGTTGGCGGAATTGGAAACATAAAAAATTAGTTAAGAAATGCTTTAAACAAATTGTTCTTTGCGTTTACATTGTTGTGAAGGTTCAAATGAACGTATACATCTGTTTTGTGCATATAATTTTTGATGTTTCCAATTCCGCCAACTTAAAATAATAATTTCTGAATTCCCATAACAATTGTAAAATAAGAAAAAATACCAATGTACAACAATGCTTTCCGGCATTGTTAGTAGTAAATATATCCTACATCAGTATAGTAATATATACCAATATTCATCAATTCAATGAATATTTGTGAAGGCACTATTAAAAAACCTTTAAAATTAAGATTATTCTAATAATTTTCACACCTCTGTAGATGTTGAACAGGATAGGTGATACAGGACATTTTTGACGTACTCCTCTCGCTATTTCACTTCCTTCTGACATTTCTTCTCCTATTCTGACTTTGACTCGTTTCATATAGAGATTACTGAAGAGCCTCCTCTCTTTCCAATCCACTCCAATTTCCTTTAGGATCCCCATCAGTTTATTCCAATCCACTCTGTCAGAAACCTTTTCTAGGTCTACAAATAAGGGAACTGTGCCTATTTTCGCACACGCGCCTAATATCGTACCCCATGCTTTATGAGCTCTGAACAGGCATAAGACCCTGAATGGAATAGCAGCTTATTCAATTCAAAATTAAAAGGAGCGTTAGCGCCCGCAAGTGGATTGCTGCGAGCTTCAATACATACTACACGCCTTGAGTCAGGAGTAGTCAATGGGCTGAGTGAATAAATTTGAGCAAGTCTTTTTATTTCACTGTTTTGGATGAAATGCTTTCAGTGTCTTGTGAAAGTATTTTTATTAGTGATGGGCGAAGTTGTTCTTTTCCCGGAACGGTTCCGGTTCCGAAAAAATACTATGTTCCAAATAACAGTTCCGAAATAACAGTCACCAGTGGTGATGAGTCGGAGTCGAGTCGTTCAAACGAACGGTACAGTACCCTCCCTCTTCACCATAGACAAATAACACCATGCAGCTCACACTGGAGCACTCATAGGCATGACATAGTACACATTCTTATCTATAGATGGCACTGCAATGCACATTCGAATCGATTTTGGAAAATTGCTGTGCATGCGGACAGAACTCAAAAGCTTAATGTTAGTAATTACACAGCTGTTGACTACAAGGACAGAATACAACACTTTGTTTTCGTACATAAAGTTATAAAGACATGGTAGCCAACTAAAAAAAAATAACATAACATTTAAAACATATGGTATGTAATTTCTGTTCTCTCTCTTACATAATAAAAATAAAACAAATCATTAATTTTTATTTTTACTTTTCTTAATGCACAGTTATAATAATAATAATAATAATAATAATAAATATTACAATTTCATAAATAAAAAAGATATATATTGGCAGTACTGAAACCTGGAAACCCCGCAGTGGGTTAGTAAAGTGTTGGAATCGCATCTTTACCAAAGTGTAATTTAAACTTCGCATTAAACATCGCTCTCCAAATCAGTCCTTATATGGGTAGTTTCCAACAAATAATGCTACAACATTTTTGTCGTTCTTTGATAACAGAGAAGATAGCACAAAAACTTGTGCTTGTCAGACTTAACCTCAACAAACGACATACAGACATTGTAACTAAACCACTCATTACCATTTACGACTTTAACCTTTGTATAGAATCAGCTGATCAATGAATTAATAATAGTATGCGTACTTTATGACTTTGTAGAATGTTTATAAAACAGAATTAGTCAACTAATGGTGAAATAAACCATAAAGCGGTAATGAATATTACAGATTATTAAATACTTACTATAACATTACAGATGATTGGCCAGTCTTACAAATGTTGATATTAAAGTTCGCGCCACCGCAAGGATTTCAATTTCCATGCGCCCCCCTCCAACCACGTGAGAGTTTCAAATACCAACTTCATCCAACGAAGTTCCAAGTACAACATAAAGAACAACGAGAACAGTGTAACTGCTGCTGTCGTTGGTTCATCGGAACAAGCTCCGACGTTCCGACTGTTATCTCGGAGTCGGAACATACCTTGTGCAACGCGGTACTGCGAGCCCGCAACAGCTGGGCAAGTGAGCAGCTCGGAGTCGGAACACTGTTATTTCGGAACAGGAGGTCCCGACCTACTGTTCATTTTTGCAACAGTTCCGAGGGAGTCGGAACATACCTTGTGCAACGCGGTACTGCGAGCCCGCAACAGCTGGGCAAGTGAGCAGCTCGGAGTCGGAACACTGTTATTTCGGAACAGGAGGTTCCGACCTACTGTTCATTTTTGCAACAGTTCCGAGACCGGAACAGTTCCAAAATAACTGTTGTGTTATTTTTTACCCATCTCTAATTTTTATGTATGATATTAGGGACAGTTGTACAACCAGTGGTAAGGAGCAAAACTTTTATACATACGTAGATTGATTTGGTTAGTCGTGTAATATTTTTAATCAGTGAAAGAAATATCATAGATATTTTTATTTTCACTGAAACAAACTATTATGTTTCGTGTATGTTATTTGCCCAATATCGCACACTTATTGTTTTCCTATTATCGCACAGTGCGATATTAGGACGATGTTACTGCAAACTAATATAATCCTACATTCAATCTGGTAATTCGAAGATTCTTAAAAAAATTGTCATTGTAGATGAGTCCAAAACGTCGTAAGCTGTGGAAAGAGGAGGATATGAAGGCTGCAATCATATCAGTTAGAAACAAAGTCATGGGATTGCAACGTGCTTCCAATACTTTCAATGTTTCCAAGTCTACTTTAAAAGATAAAGTCAATAACAAAGAGGAGGACGTAGCTAAACTAGTGAGCACGAAACTTGATATAAAACCTGTACTTCCATTTGAACTGGGAGATTCTTTGGTTTCATATTGTTTAGAAATGGAGAAGCGATTTTATGGTTTATCTGCAAAGGATGTTAAAACGATGGCTTTTTCAGTTAGCATCGATGAATGATTTGAAGCACCCATTTCGAAGAATGATGAAGCCGCAGGATGGAAATGGCTGCACAGTTTCTTGGGAAGACACCACGAATTGAGTCTCCGGAAACCACAAAGCACGCCTATGGCAAGGATCTGAGGCTTCAATCAGGAGAACGTAATTAAGTTTTTTGACATTTATGAACCATTGATGAACATTATCAACCATTCACGAAACAGACTATACAATTGTAACGAGACAGGCTTGACAGTGGTTCAACACAAAGTCAACAAAGTAATTAGTCTGAAAGGTAAGAGGCAGGTTGGATCTGTATCTTCAGCAGAGAGGGGATCTCTAGTGACTGCAGTGACCTGCATGAGCGCAGCTGACCATTTCCTGCCCCGTTGTTGGTTTTTCCTAGGGTCAACATGAAAGCCGAACTTCTTGATGGAGCACCACATGGTAGCTTAGCGGTCTGTCACAAATCTGGCTGGATTCAGAATGAAAGTTTTGTTCAATGGTTTCATCACTTTCTCAGCAATGTGAAGCCTACGAAAGATTATCCAGTAATTCTAGTGTTAGATGGGAATTATTCCCACACTAGAAATGTTGAATTCCTCGAACTAGCACGTGCTAATTGTGTTAATATTGTGTGCTTACCTCCACATTGCACGCATAAGATGCAGCCCTTGGATGTGCCATTCATGCTACCTTTCAAAACTTCCTATGCGCAAGCAATTGAACAGTGGCTCAAAAAAAATGCAGGCAGAGTAGGGACTGACTACCAGGTTGTATGTTATTGGGAGAAGCTTTCAATAAAGCAGCGACTGTTGCTGTAGCTACAAATGGCTTCATAAAACTGGTCTGTATCCTTGCAACCGCCATATCTTCAGGGACTTTGAATTTCAAGAAGTTTCTCCTAATCCCCATGAAGCAAGTGGTCATTCATCTGAAGCTTTACCAAATATATTGGATGATGCCAACACTTCCCAACCTCGGCCATGGCCTAGCGGTGTTAACGAGCCAAAACTCCACTAAAGACAAACGAGAGGCAAACTGCATCTTTTGTTACACCTGCTGCCGTTTCAACAATTCCTGCAATATAACAAAAAATTCGACTGATAGAGGACGTAAAAGTGGTTCTGCTGCTCTAAGTTCACCATATAACAACTGACTGTCTGATGATTTTAAGAGGAAATTACTCACAGATAAGAAGACATATGAACGAAAAAGCGCTCAAAAGAAGCAGGCTGATAAAGTACCTACTCAGAGGAAGAGACAGAAGAAACAAAGTCAGGTATATTCAGATTCAGAAGGCGAAGAGTTGGATGAGCCAGTATACATGTCCACTGATAATGAAGATAACGGAAATGACGCAGAATGTTCTTATTGAAACGAAAAGTTTTCTTTTGATAAAAGGGGAGAAAAATGGCTCATATGCCCTAAATGTGGAATTTGGTGCCACGAAGAGTGTTCTTGGGAGGATGACTACAAAAGTTTCATTCGTGTTTATCTTTGGAAGTTTACATTTTGTTCTCTAAATATCTGGATTATGTCTAATTAAGAAACATTCTATACCTTGATAGCTGAATATGTAGTTATTTTCTGTCAAACACATTGTATCAGACAATCTTATAATTTACATGTTGTATACATATGTTATTTTAAAAAATAACATGTTTTGTGCTTAAATACAACAGATATATAAGAAATATGTAAGAAAATTTGTTTCTCTACAATAAACTCAACATTTGTCCTATGTATTTTTCACAAAATGAGGGGTGCGATATTAGGAGCACTAGTTCTCCTAATACAGTTTTTGCAATTTTTCCTTCGTACTTGAAAAATAAATGTAAAATAAAAGTAGTTTTCAAGTCTGACCTCACTGATATATAAGTATAATAACCCCGTATTAAGAATACGTATTTATTTCAAATTTTTGTAATATATTAATACTTGAAATACTACTTTTTTCAAAATGGGTGCGATATTAGGCACAGTTCCCTTACTACATGTGCTTCTTTATTCTTCTCTAGGTAACTTTCGCCGATTGTCCGTAGCAGTCCAATTGCATCCTTTGTACCTTTTTACTTTTCTGAAGACAAACTGGTCTTCTTCCAACTGTCATTCCATCTTAGAATACAAACGTCGATTCAGTATTCGCAGGAGAATCTTCGCCAAGTGCGATATTAGACTGATAATCCTGAACTCCTTACATTTCTTGGCATTATTTTTCTTCTGTATTGGAATCAACACTGCCTCCGTAAAATCTTCAGCCCATTCGCCTTTCTCATATATTTCGTTGCATAATGATAGAATTTGCTTCTTGTCTTCACCAAGCATTTCACTATTTCAATGGGGATTCCGTCAACTCCTGTTGCTTTCTCATCCTTCATTTCCTTAAGCGCTAGTTCAACTTCTTCCCTTAAAATAGAAAATCCTTTTTCGTCTTTTGATACGGCTTCTTCGTCTTCTATAGCTAAGTCATCTGGACGATTCCTTGTTTCATATAATTCTTCTAAATATTTCGTCCATCTTTTTAGAATTCCTTGTTTGTTATTTCATTTCCGATGTCGTCCTCTATCAAACATATGGATTTCCTGTTCTTATTTGTCAAGTCCAAACATTTTACTTCGCGGTACATTAAATCATATCTTCTTTTTCTCTCTAGATCCTCTATTTCTTCACATTCCTCTTTCATTCAATATTCTTTTGTTTTATCAGTTTCTCTTCTTCGTTGTTTAGTTTCCTGTAGTTACTTCTACCTTCTTCCGTATTGATGTTTTTCCATTTTGTCCTTTCCTCCATCTTCTCCAACATTTTCCCTGTGACCCAAGGTTTCTTAATTCTCACACCTTTTATGTATCTTATTGGTTCTTCTGCTGTTGTCTGTATACAACTTTTTAGGTGAGTCCAGTACTCATTACTATTCTCAGGTGTGGATTCTAATGTAGCGGCTTTCTCTTGAAAATTTGAAGCAAATTTTCTTCTATCCTCTTCGTCCTTCAGTTTTTCCATGTTCAATTTCTTCGTCACCTGTCTTCCTCTTATCTTCTTCAGACGAATATCTACTTAGACTATCAGCAGGACATGATCTGAGTTAATATCCGCTCCTGGGAGAGTCTTTGCATTTTTAAGCAATTTTGAAATCTTTCCTGTACCAGTTCTATCTGAGAAAAAAATAGGCCTATATAACATAATAGTACATTATGCAACGAGCCTATGATGATAGTAATTAAAAAGCGAGTATGGATGTTTATGAAACGAGCGCAAGCGAGTTTCATAATTTTCATACGAGCTTCTTAATTACCATTATAGGCGAGTTTCATACGACTTTTTATGCTCGGCCATATTTCTAACTTGAAATTATTCATTTTATTTGTATCTAACTGACCTTGAGCAATACCTCGTAAATTGTGAGATGTGCGCAGACGCGAAAGTATTGATTTTTTCCGAGGAACAGATGTCCACATTGACCTTGACAGCCTATAAGAACCTACAGAGTAAACTAAATATTAACTTTGATATAACATTGAAATTAAATTAGACATTGAAAAACGAGATGACAAATTGAATTTATTTGAATATTATTTACAATTAACGCTAATTATTATAGTAACAGAACATAACCTTCGGCGACAGTATTGGATTTCCAGCCTCCGTGACTTTTCGCTAATTCTCTTTCGATTGCATATCCGAGAATAATCGATACTTGCGGTTTTATAACGTTACAAAGCTGACTAGTCATTGGCTGAGGTTTTATAACGGTACAAAGCTGACTCGTCATTGGCTGAACACCTGTACTTTAATGAGTAGTTGTACTTTAATGACATGCATTAAAGGACTGCTACCAGGTGTATAATTACTACATTTCGGCATGGTCGAGCACAAAAGAATTTAAGAAGTAGAGATTATTTCACTGATTATTTTTCTCTGTAATTTGGCGCTCTTTAAAAAAAAATGAACTCACAATTGTCTTCCTTACATAGCAGTGGTGCTGTATAAAAATATTCACAGTGATGGAATGAAATTTGTATGGGGAGTAGCTTTTTAAAATAAAATGAATAACTGAAAATAAAAATAATTGCATGATAAAAGTCCAAATGTTGGTAACAATATTTGGTTACTAAGATACATATATATATATATATATATATATATATATATATACACACACACAAAATGGAAGCTGTATCTTAAATGAATGTTAACAATTTCATTTTCTCTATGGTCCACCCTTAAGAGGTGACATTGCGCCATGCTGACCACTTTACCAGAGACTTGCGTAAGTTGTGATTATCCTGTACAGGTTCCTATTCTTTACGAAATTGGAAACAGAACGAACTGTGTTCATTACATCAGGCTCATAAGCTATAGATTCTTTGGTCGGCAGGAAAAGTCACTTAAGTAAAAGAATGAATTTTTCAGGAGAGACTTTTTAAAAAATTACTCTTAATTAAATATTTTTGTAGGTTATTTTACGACGCTCTATCAACATCTTAGGTTATTTAGTTTCTTAATGACATGAATTCATACATCTTATATATTCAAGGTTATAATTTCATCTTTATCATCATGATAATCCAAAACATGTATTAGACTAGATGGTCTGTTAAGGTCTCACGTCAGTCCAACTCTTAGCAGGGCGACCAACAAATTTTCTTTCACGAGGAGCGTACTGCAGGATTTGTTTCGGTATCAGTGTTCTATCCATCCTTTTGAAATGATTAACATATTGTAATATTGATTCGACTTTGAGTTATTTCAGGATATCATTATTTCTTTCGTGGTTCCATTTTGTGTCTCATGAAGTCCATCTCGGCAGCGATTAAAACTGTCGGGCAAGAGTTCTTTTTTAACTGCGATTCGTGTATAACTCTAAATAAATTATGGTTTTAAAATTGTATTTATTATGCATTATGTTTTTATAAATTTGGTAAATTTATTTTGTATATCAAAGTCATGTGTAAGTGATAATGAATGTCCAAGGTATTTAATATTGTTCATCCTTTCCAATTATCTGTTACTGACGTACATCTTGCTGTGTATATATATATATATATATATATATATACATACATATATATAATATATATAATATATATACGTATCTGTGTGTGAGTGTATGTATGTATGTATGCATGTGTATATTTATAAATATATGTCTACATGTTGTTATATTATGTCTACAAATGTACATATTTTAGCGAAATGTCTTAATATGATCTACAAGTTCAACATGTCTATTCATGTTAAATTCTCTAGGTATTTCGATTATAATTTCAAGCCTTCAAACAAATTAATGTTTATTCACCGTATGTATCAATATGTTATGTCTCTACATACGTAAGTATGCATGTATGTATGTATGTATGTATGTATGTATGTATGTATGTGTGTATGTGTGTATATTAGCGAAGTGTCATAATATTATCTATAAGTGCAACATGCTATTCATGTTAAATTCTCTATGTTTTTCGACTGTAATTTCAAGGCATTAATCTAATTAATTTATATATGTTACACTCTTACAAGTGTATATTTATTGTATGGTAGTCTGTAAGTTTCAATTTGTTATGAATAGTTTAAAATATAACCCTAATATACTATCAGTCTTACTAATAAACCGTGTATACTTTTTATACGAGACTTATGCAGAGTTGAGACAGAAAACATTACTAATAAACCGTGAATAAGCTATGGACGTATAAACAGGCTGTAACTATACAATGGGAATTGCTTTGCAGTAGTTATATACACGAAACCCCTTGTTTAAGCGTTGTATATGTCGAAAAAATGGCCGCCCCTCTAACAGCTGTTCATATCGACTGTCATTTTATGATGATGGTTACCTTGTAACCACAGAAGAACAAACCAAAGATCATAGAATTATTAGAATTAATATTGCTGTAGCTTGTACTCTTTGACCAAAATATAGTGTGGTAATCGATTAGAGCCAGTTGTACTATCGATATTTAACACGCCACACTAGAGCGCTCTACCGGATGCAATAGAGAACCTCAGATATTCTATTACCTTTCGTAACGAAGTAATGACGAAACTATGACGTAGCTGTGTAACAGTCATACTGTTATACACGACGTATGTAGTGATTATTAGTAAGGAATTTACGCACGACTTATAAACGAGCTACTCATTGTATAAGTATAAGACAGTTAAACGTCTGTATATAGAGTTTTTATTAGTAAGACCGTATATGTAAAATAGGGTTTATAAATATGGAATAAATACTACTACTACTACTAATGAGATGAAGGTGATAATGCCTGTAAAATGAGTTCGGGGTCCAGCACCGATAGTTACCCCGCATTTGCTCGTAATGGATTGACGGAAAACCCCGGAAAAACCTCAACCAGATAACTTGCCCTGACCGCCAATCAAACCGGGGCCACCTGGTTTTGTGGCCAGACGCGCTAACCGTTACTCCACAGGTGTTGACCTTAACTAAATATAAGTATAGTAATGAAATTCATGTATGTTGGTCAAAGTAAGACCCTTTTCAATTTAACACACAAGAAATTTCATTATTTCAAAAATTACAAAAGATACTTGACTTATGTGATTAGGTACAACATAAAAATCGACTATTTTGACTTATGTGCCTTTTCACGCCGACCAAAGAATTGTATTCTTTAATTTAACTAACAACAATACCAAGCTTTTAATCATGTAAATGAAGTGTATTGGTAAGAAATTATAATGTCGTGCTAATGAAACTATATTGTTCATCCACAATTTCTTACTTTCTCAGTGTACGCAGTAGATTATACAGACTATTACACTCTTACTACGTCATACTACTTTTGACCAATAAAACGATACGAAAGGACGTATTTCAACCAATCATGGCTGCTTATCGCACAATTTTATCGCGTCCCTAGCATTTGTTTAATTTTATCGCGTCCCTAGCATTTGTTTCTTTGTCTGCCAACATTTGAAACTGCGCTGGTCTGGACGTCAAAAATATATATAAAATTACAAACCACTCCAGTCGATGCACAGCAGTTTCAAATATGACTCGCATTGGCATTCAAGAACAAGAATTAATAAAAATCACTTATCATACCTATGCATCTTCTGAAATCCGATTTACAAATAAACGAAGAGCACCATTCGGAAATCCTGAATAAGTTGAATACACCATGTAGGCCTAAATCAACGAGTTCCACTTCTATTATGCACACGTCCAATATAACATCAATTGAACCACCAACCACATTCAAATTTGAAAATTGTACATTCAATAATTATTCCTTTTAAAATTATTCATGTTTATTTTTTATGTCATTGTCGTTAATTAAAACTTTTCTAACACTTGTGTATATTAGTTAGGTTATGTTATAGCTTCTGCTCTGAGAGGATAAAAAGAATGTCTGCTATATGATATTATGGATAGTCACGTATCAGAGATTGTTTAATATTAAGATTTATTGAATATTAATCATTACAGTGTCTGTATAAAGACACTACTGCCATCTAGCATGCATCTAGCGTAATATTTGTAATGTTGAGATGGTACAATAATACATTTGAAGACAGTTGTATT